>NC_057814.1:129394261-129402357 GCF_018294505.1 Triticum aestivum | reverse complement strand
CCGCGCCGCCGCCGCCGCCGCCCCTCGCCTCGCCGCACCCCCCCGAGCCCCGAGCCCCGCGCCCGAGCCCGGAGCCCCGCCGGAGCCCTCGCCGGAGTAGCCCGACGAGGTACTGCCCGATGTCCGTTGACCTTTGCCGTTTTTCGTTTAAAAAAAACTCTAGATCGGTTTTTTTTCGGTTTTATTATTTTGCGAGCGTTCACCGAACCGTTCGTTTTAACGAACGCGTTCATCGGTTTTTCTCTGTTAACGAACGTCCGTTATTTAACCGTTCGACCGTTTTTCTTTTTCGTCGGATTTTTCTCGTTATTTTCTCAGATTCGATTTCTGATCAAATCTTCGATTCTGTTTAACTTCTCGCTCGTTTATCGGAATCAGGTGATTCAAGCGCCTAGAGTTTCGTCTCGAAATTCTCTTTCCGTTTAACCTACTCAAACAAGTTTTTGCTACAGTAAAATTTGACCTAGATCCAGATTAGCAAACGAAGTTTCTTTCTTCCGCCGTTTGACTTTCGTTGCTTCTTTCGAGTTGATTCTTTTTGCAAACCGGAGTTCTTAAGTTGAACTTTCTGGTTGGATCTTTCCTTCGAGTTTTACCTGTGCATTAGATGAGTACTGATTGTATGCTTGTTTGTTTGCGATAGAGTACCCGAAGTGTGCCGCTTGTTACTTCGACTCGCTAGGTTTTTCGGATCATCAGCAAGGCAAGTAACACTTTGATCATACCCCGTTCATACCCAGTTTTTATTGCATTAGATCTATTTCCTCATACACTTGCATGATTAGGATCTAAATAAATTGTGGGTATTGGGAAGTAGTTGAGGTAGTACCTATTACCTGTTTTCTATTCAAACCCTTGGGAGTTACTCCTACGTTGCTTTTATTATTGCCATGCTATGCTCGTAGACGTGGATTGGGTTTGAGTGACATTCACGACAGATGTGAGATGTTTAATAATGGTTCAACTTAAGGTGGCAACTAAAACTCACATCTGGGTGGATTGAGGCACCTGGAGAACCCAGTGTTGTCTGTATGTATAAGGTCCGCCACCCAGGCTCAAAGGGATCATAAGATTGTTCATGCTAGAAACTTCCGTGTGCAGCCACAAGCTATTATGGGCTCTAGCATAGCTGAGTAGGTTACAAGATCTCTTGAAGAGGTGGACTAGCAGATGTAGGGGAAAGTAGGTGTACCGGTTCATCCAGAGTAAAGAGTGATTGTTTCTGAAAGACTGTGTCTCGGTCATCCGTTTCTCAAACATCATGTAGTGCGAGAATCAAGCGGAGGCGATCGAGTCTTGTGGGGGAAAAGTGCGCAAACCTCTGCAGAGTGTACAAACTAATCATGGTTAGCCGTGTCCCCGGTTATGGACAACTTGAGTATCTAGTACCTGGATTATCGTTTGAATCACATCACCGTGATACTTATAATTAATTTTGTTGGGTTAAAGATGATACTTAATTGGGATTGAGTTGGAGGTACCTTCTCAATGTTTCAACCACCATGATAGTTAAATAAAATTTATTCCTTTGAAGTAGGATAAAATTGGCTTTTCGCAAAACTGTAACCATAGAGCTTTCCACCAGCCATATATGCATGTAGAATAGCATTATTATTGTTCATTATTCTCTATGTGTTACTTTGCCAGCATATTCTATGTGCTAACCCGTTTTCGGGCTGCAATGTTTCATGTTGCAGACTTTTCAGACGACGAGTAAGGTGCCTTAGGTCGTGGTCTTATACTCAGTGATGCCGCTGGAGTGATGGACTCACTTATCTTCCAAGTCTTCCGCTGTTATCGTTGTTAGATGGCCTTAAGCCATGTTTTTCATACTTAAACTCTTCGGAGTTATTCGATGTAATAAGTGTGTGATTGCTACTCTGTTATAAATCCTCCATTTGTACTGTGCGTGTCAGCATTACTGATCCAGGGATGACACTGGTGCACAGCAGCACAGGCCATTTGAGGTCTGGTCGCTACAAAGTTGGTATCAGAGCACACGCTGACTGTAGGACACGACCACTAAGCTTAAGCCCTAGAAAACTTCTCTCTTCTCAATTCTGACCCCTCTCCTTTTTCTACTCTTTTAGGAAATGGCGAATGCAAGGAGCAAGTTCATGCAACCAGATGAAGACACGCCGTTTGGTCGACACTTGAAGGAAGTCACCAAGTACTTGAACATAGGAATACCAAGCATCACCGGAACCTACAACGCCACTTTACCTGAAGAGGAGAGCTGGAAGATTCAAGTTATCATTCCAGGAAGGACGTTTGTGCCAATTACGGAACCCATGAGATTGGTTTTCGAAGCACCAACTTGGAGTTTAGGGAAGAGCATGGCCGCACACATCGCCATGGGACGCATTGGAGAAGTCTATCACCAGGAACTTAAGGATACAATTTACCAAATTTGTGGACGTCGAGACGCGCAATGGGAGATGATCAAGACCAAGAAGGATGGATCAATTGCAGCTTTCATCCAGGAGCAGAACCAACATATTCGACGCCAGGAGAACCAGATGTGCACGGACAAGGAAGAACTGAAGAAGGCATTAACGAACATCAAGGAACTCCAAGAAGAACTCAAGGCTACACACGAAGATTATTTGGAGGAAATCAACGCACTAGTAGGGAAGATTGATGACCTGGAGAAGAAGATTGGAGCATTCGTTGGAAATCCAGTGCCAAAAGCAGAAGTCGATGAATGCACTTGTCCGGATAACTACATCATCATCGACGACACCGACTCGGAACCAAGTGAAGACGACTGGATTGATGAAGCTGGAGCAGACATCATGGAGTCTTCAACGGATCAGAATTTCTAGTAGACCACCATATCAGTAGTAGTTTTCCCCCATTTAATAGTATAGTTCAAGCACTTTGTAACGCTAGTTAGATCGATTGTTTTGCCTTGTTTGGATTGATTGAGTGATATTGATTGAATTTGTCTCATGAGCATATGGGTAGTGTTTTCTCTCTATACCTCATTCTATTCTTAACTCTCATCTTTTCTAAACCTATCAGATGCCTCCGAGACGCGACACCGGATTTGTTTTCCCGCCAGAGATCACCCAATTGATTCAGCAACAGAATGCCCTGATGCAAGTGTTAGTGCAGAACCAAGGCAACAACAACAACAACAACCCACCGCCACCACCACCTGTTGATCACTTAGCCCGCTTCTTAAGGCTAAACCCGCCGGTGTTTTTCAGTAGCACCGAGCCGATTGTTGCAGATGATTGGCTCCGCAAAGTTGGAAGGGAGTTGACCACTGCAGGATGCACAGATGCGGAAAGAGTGCGTTTTGCCGCACATCAGCTTGATGGACCCGCAGCATCATGGTGGGAGAATTATACAGCCACGCACCCTATTGACACTGTCACATGGGACCAGTTTCAGCAAGCTTTCCGTACAGCTCATGTTTCAGCAGGAGCTATGGCTATGAAGAAGCGTGAGTTTTGTAACCTACGCCAAGGAGGACGCACCGTAGGCCAGTATGTGGAGGAATTCAGTAAGTTAGCACGTTATGCACCAGATGACGTTGCTACAGATGCTGCCAAGCAGGAGAAATTCTTGGAAGGACTAAATGATGAACTGAGTATGCAGTTGATGGTAGCAACCTTCAACAACTACCAGGAGCTGGTAGATAGAGCTCTCATGATTGAAGGGAAGCAACAACAGATTGAAAACCGTAAGAGGAAGTATGGACAAGGGAAGTACAATTCTGGAGCCCAGCAGAAGCCACGATTTACGCCGAAGCCGGGAGGACAGTTTCAGCATACCCATGGAGGAGGTAGTTCGCACAACCATAATGGCTCCAAGAATGGTAACGGGAATGGAGGAGGAAACGGACAGAACCGCACCAACCCATCTACCCCAACCAAGAGAGATCTAAGTCACATTACTTATTTCAAGTGCCAGAAGACGGGACATTACGCTACTGATTGTCCCGAAGCCCAAAATGGAAATGGCAATGGAAGCTCTGGGAAGAAGCCGAACCCGTTCAACAAAGGACATGTGAACCACGTGAGCGTGGAGGAGGTTGAAGCTCAGCCTGATGCAGTAATAGGTAAGTTTTTGGTTAAGTCATACTGCAACCGTTCTTTTCGATACTGGTGCATCGCATTCATACATATCAAGGGGATTCGTAAACAAGTTTAAGATGTCCACCCAAGTTCTCAAAACCCCTATGTTAGTAACCTCGCCAGGAGCAGAGTATATGGCCACCCAAGGATGTTTTCAGATACCGTTGGCCATTGGTAGGCATGTTTTCCCCTCAGACCTCATTGTTTTGGAATCGCAAGGTTTGGATGTGATTTTGGGAATGGATTGGCTATCGTTGTATGGAGGGAACATCGATTGTGCCAGCAAGACGATTTTGCTTACCACCCCAGAAGGAAAAAGGATCAAGTATGTATCCCGGCATATGCCGAAGAGGACTCAAGTGAATTCCTTGTCAGGAGTTGTACAGGAGGAAGTACCAGTGGTGAAGGATTATCCGGATGTATTTCCAGAAGAGTTGCCAGGCATGCCACCAGATAGAGACATTGAGTTTTTTATTGAACTTTTGCCAGGCACAGGACCAATATCTAAGAGACCGTACAGGATGCCCGCAAAGGATTTGGAGGAAATTAAGAAGCAGATCAAGGAGTTACTGGATAAAGGCTATATTCGCCCAAGCTCGTCACCTTGGGGATCACCAGTACTTCTAGTGGAGAAGAAAGATGGATCGCTGAGGATGGTTGTTGATTACCGAGGATTGAATGAAGTGACCATCAAAAACAAGTACCCACTGCCGATGATCAATGATCTGTTTGACCGCTTGCAAGGAGCTAAAGTATTTTCCAAGATCGATTTACGATCAGGATACCATCAGTTAAAGAGTCGAGAGCAGGATATACCCAAGACGGCATTTACCACCAGATATGGATTATATGAGTATACCGTTATGTCATTTGGACTGACTAACGCACCTGCCTATTTCATGAACCTGATGAACAAAGTGTTTATGGAGTTTTTGGATAAGTTCGTCGTGGTGTTCATTGATGATATATTAATCTTTTCCAAGGATGAAGAAGAGCATGAGGAGCATTTACGATTGGTACTTGAGAAGCTCAGAGAACATCAGTTATATGCCAAGTTCAGCAAATGTGAGTTTTGGCTGAAGGAAGTTGGATTCCTTGGACATGTTATTTCTGGAGAAGGAATAGCAGTAGACCCTGCCAAGGTTGACAGAGTGACAAGTTGGGAATCACCCACGACAGTTGGAGAAAATCCGGAGTTTTCTTGGACTTGCAGGATACTACCGGAGATTCATCGAGAATTTCTCGAAGATTGCTAAGCCCATGACTGAGCTATTGAAGAAGGACACCAAATTCAATTGGACTGAGGAATGTGAAGCTAGTTGCCAAGAGTTGAAGAAACGATTGGTTACATCACCAGTGTTGATTCTGCCCGATCAACGCAAGGACTATGAAGTTTATTGCGACGCTTCTCGTCGAGGACTTGGAGCAGTGCTTATGCAGGAATGAAGAGTTGTGTCATATGCTTCACGACAACTTAAACCCCATGAGAAGAATTATGCTACGCATGATTTGGAATTAGCAGCCGTAGTGCATGCATTGAAAACATGGAGACATTTTCTCATCGGAAACCATTGTGAGGTGTACACGGATCACAAGAGTTTGAAGTATATTTTCACGCAGAAGGAGTTAAATCTCAGACAGAGAAGATGGTTGAAGCTCATTAAAGATTATGATATGAGATTGCATTATCACCCCGGAAAGGCTAACGTAGTAGCAGACGCGTTGAGCCGCAAGAGTCATGTCAACACCCTCATGACAGGAGAATTACCTCAGGAGTAGCCAAGGACCTTCGCGAGCTATGTTTGGAAATAGTCCAAAGAGGCTATTTAGCGACATTGGAGATTCAGTCTACCTTGATGGAAAGAATCAGAGAAGCTCAGAAGTCAGACAAGGAGATCGAAGAGATAAAGGAGAAGATGAGCAAAGGAAAAAACCAAGGGATTTCATGAGGATGAGCACGATACCTTATGGTTCGAGGACCGCGTATATGTGCCAAATGATCTGGAGATCAGGAAGTTGATTTTGCAGGAAGCCCATGATTCACCGTACTCGATTCACCCAGGGAATACCAAGATGTATTTGGATTTGAAGAATACTTTCTGGTGGACAGGAATGAAGAAGGATATTGCGGAGTATGTAGCAGTTTGTGATGTATGCCAGAGAGTGAAGGCAGAACATCAGAAGCCAGCAGGATTGCTACAGCCATTGCCGATACCTGAATGGAAGTGGGATAAAATAGGCATGGATTTTATCACAGGATTACCCAGGACTCGTTCAGGCTATGACTCGATATGGGTTGTAGTTGATCGATTGACGAAAGTGGCTCATTTCATTCCAGTGAAGACCACTTACACCAGTGCTAAGTTGGCAAAGATATACATGACCAGGATAGTATGTTTGCATGGAGTTCCGAGGACCATTGTATCAGACAGAGGAACCCAATTTACCTCGAAATTTTGGAAGCAGCTACATGAAACATTGGGAACCAGGCTGGAATTTAGTACAGCATTTCACCCACAGACAGATGGACAGACCGAGAGAGTCAACCAGATTTTGGAGGACATGTTGAGAGCATGTGCACTAGATTATGGATCTAGTTGGGACGACAATTTTCCATATGCGGAGTTTTCTTATAACAACAATTATCAGACCAGTTTGAAAATGGCCCCTTTCGAAGCCTTGCACGGACGGAGGTGTAGAACACCGTTGTTATGGGACAAAGTTGGAGACCGTCAGTTGTTCGGACCAGATTTGATTAAGGAGTCTGAACAGAAAGTGAGGTTGATTCGCGATAGGCTCAAGGTAGCCCAGTCCAGGCAGAAGAGTTATGCTGATTCTAAACGAAAGGAGACAGTTCACGAAGTCGGAGACAGAGTGTACCTTTGAGTATCACCCCTTCGAGGAGTGAAGCGCTTTGGAGTTAAAGGAAAGTTAGCACCCCGTTTTATCGGACCATACAGAGTGTTGGAACGTATGGGAGAAGTTGCCTACAAGCTGGAATTGCCCGAAGGATTGTCTGGAGTACATGATGTATTTCGCGTTTCGTAGTTGAAGAAGTGCCACGCAGAGATGGCTGAGATACCACTGAGAGATACTGTGCCACTGGAAGCGACTCAGTTGGAAAGTGATTTGACCTATGAGGAGAAACCAGTTAAGATTCTCGAGTATGCCAGCCGAGTTACCCGCAGCAAGGTTATCAAGTTTTGCAAAGTCCAGTGGAGTCACCACACGGAGGATGAAGCCACCTGGGAGCGAGAGGAAGATCTACGGAAAGACCACTCCCACCTGTTTTCTAGCCAACCCGAATCTCGAGGGCGAGATTCATCTTAAGGGGGGTAGGTTTGTAACATCCCAAATTTTCAATTTGGTATGTTATACATAGATCATAATTGCATATCATGTTTTATTGCATTTTGACAAATCCTCGATAAATCCTAAGCAACTCAAGGACCCTCGGAGAGAGTTGGGGATTTTCTTGAATTTTCATATTTGATTTTCATCAAATAATAAGACGAGGATTTTGGTTTTAATTATTTTCTCTCCGGAAAAATATTTCACTTTAAAATAAAACGAGAGGAGAAAACATGACTTCTCCAAAACAATTGAAATACTGGAGGAAAATGTTAAAATCATTATTTGGAATTTATTTGCAATTTTTATTGCATTAAAAATATTGCATGTTTTCAAAATATTTATTTTGATTTAAAAAAATGTTCACCTATTCTAGATTTTCTAACTAGACGGGGAAAATTTATTTCATATTTTTCCGATTTTTCTTTATTTTTCTACGTATTATTTTCCCCAGAACTTATTTTAAAAACATAAAAACTAAACTGCGCGACGCCCGACCGGGCCGAAGCCCAGCCGAGCGCCGGCCCGCCTCGCGCCTCTCCTCTTCCCGCACGGCGCCGAGCCGCCGCCGGAGTCCGCCCCGGCCACGCCGCCCCGGCCGCCCCCTTCCCCAAGCTTCGGACCCCCCCTCCTTAAATAGCCCCCCCTCTCTCTCTCCCT
>NC_057814.1:129391322-129393775 GCF_018294505.1 Triticum aestivum | reverse complement strand
AGATCGGTTTTTTTTCGGTTTCATTATTTTGCGAGCGTTCACCGAACCGTTCGTTTTAACGAACGCGTTAGTCGGTGTTTCTCTGTTAACGAACGTCCGTTATTTAACCGTTCGACCGTTTTTCTTTTTCGTCGGATTTTTCTCGTTATTTTCTCAGATTCGATTTTTGATCAAATCTTCGATTCTGTTTAACTTCTCGCTCGTTTATCAGAATCAGGCGATTCAAGCGCCTAGAGTTTCGTCTCGAAATTCTCTTTCCGTTTAACCTACTCAAACAAGTTTTTGCTACAGTAAAATTTGACCTAGATCCAGATTAGCAAACGAAGTTTCTTTCTTTCGCCGTTTGACTTTCGTTGCTTCTTTCGAGTTGATTCTTTTTGCAAACCGGAGTTCTTAAGTTGAACTTTCTGGTTGGATCTTTCCTTTGAGTTTTACCTGTGCATTAGATGAGTACTGATTGTATGCTTGTTTGTTTGCGATAGAGTACCCGGAGTGTGCCGCTTGTTACTTCGACTCGCTAGGTTTTTTCGGATCATCAGCAAGGCAAGTAACACTTTGATCATACCCCGTTCATACCCAGTTTTTATTGCATTAGATCTATTTCCTCAAACACTTGCATGATTAGGATCTAAATAAACTGTGGGTATTGGGAAGTAGTTGAGGTAGTACCTATTACCTGTTTTCTATTCAAACCCTTGGGAGTTACTCCTACGTTGCTTTTATTATTGCCATGCTATGCTCGTAGACGTGGATTGGGTTTGAGTGACATTCATGACAGATGTGAGATGTTTAATAATGGTTCAACTTAAGGTGGCAACTAAAACTCACATCTGGGTGGATTGAGGCACCTGGAGAACCCAGTGTTGTCTGTATGTATAAGGTCCGCCACCCAGGCTCAAAGGGATCATAAGATTGTTCATGCTAGAAACTTCCGTGTGCAGCCACAAGCTATTATGGGCTCTAGCATAGCTGAGTAGGTTACAAGATCTCTTGAAGAGGTGGACTAGCAGATGTAGGGGAAAGTAGGTGTACCGGTCCATCCAGAGTAAAGAGTGATTGTTTCTGAAAGACTGTGTCTCGGTCATCCGTTTCTCAAACATCATGTAGTGCGAGAATCAAGCGGAGGCGATCGAGTCTTGTGGGGGAAAAGTGCGCAAACCTCTGGAGAGTGTACAAACTAATCATGGTTAGCCGTGTCCCCGGTTATGGACAACTTGAGTATCTAGTACCTGGATTATCGTTTGAATCTCATCACCGTGATACTTATAATTAATTTTGTTGGGTTAAAGATGATACTTAATTGGGATTGAGTTGGAGGTACCTTCTCAATGTTTCAACCACCATGATAGTTAAATAAAATTTATTCCTTTGAAGTAGGATAAAATTGGCTTTTCGCAAAACTGTAACCATAGAGCTTTCCACCAGCCATATATGCATGTAGAATAGCATTATTATTGTTCATTATTCTCTATGTGTTACTTTGCCAGCATATTCTATGTGCTGACCCGTTTTCGGGCTGCAACGTTTCATGTTGCAGACTTTTCAGACGACGAGTAAGGTGCCTTAGGTCGTGGTCTTATACTCAGTGATGCCGCTGGAGTGATGGACTCACTTATCTTCCAAGTCTTCCGCTGTTATCGTTGTTAGATGGCCTTAAGCCATGTTTTTCATACTTAAACTCTTCGGAGTTATTCGATGTAATAAGTGTGTGATTGCTACTCTGTTATAAATCCTCCATTTGTACTGTGCGTGTCAGCATTACTGATCCAGGGATGACACTGGTGCACAGCAGCACAGGCCATTTGAGGTCTGGTCGCTACAAGATTCGAAGTAACAAGCGGCGCACTCCGGGTACTCTATCGCAACAAACAAGCAAACAATAAGTACTCATCTAATGCACAGGTAAAACTCGAATAAAAGATCCAACCAGAAAGGTCAACTTAAGAACTCCGGTTTGCAAAAAGAATCAAATCGAACGAAGCAACGAAAGTCAAACGGCGAAAGAAACAAGCTTCGTTTACTAATCTGGATCTAGGTCAAATTTTACTAGCAAAAACTTGTTTGAGTAGGTTAAACGGAAAGAGAATTTCGAGACGAAACTCTAGGCGCTTGAATCGCCTGATTCCGATAAACGAGCGAAAAGTTAAACGAAAACGAAGATCTGATCGGAAATCGAGATCTGGAATAATCGCGGAAAAATCCGACGAAAAGAAAACTGACGTACGGTTAAACGAACGAACGTTCGTTAACAGCGAAAATTCGACGAACACGTTCGTTAAAACGAACGGGTCGGTGAACGTGCACTAAGTAATAAAACCGAAAAAAACCGATCTGAAAAAAAAATGAAAACTAGGGTTTAGAAAAAAAATAAACCGAACGGTTTTTTTTAGAAAACCGGCAAGGCGGCGGCGGCTCGGTACCTCGTCGGGACGGGCTCCGGCGGGACTCCGGCG
>NC_057814.1:129375575-129390803 GCF_018294505.1 Triticum aestivum | reverse complement strand
TGGCAGCGGGTGCGGGCTAGGGCGGCGGCGGGGTGAGGAGAAGGAGGCGGGGTGGGGGGTATTTACGAGGGGGAGGGGGGTGGCGTGGAGGAGGGGGCAAGGCGGCGGCGGGGGCGTGTCCGAGCCGGACTCCGGCGGCGGCGGGGCGTGCGCGCGAGGGAGACGACGCGGGTGGGCCGGTTGGCTCGGCTGGGACTTGGCCCGGTCGGGCGCGGGTTTTTTTTCTTTAAAACATTCCGCCGAATCTAAAAAAGTCGGAGAAAAACAAATAAAAATCTAAAAATGATAAAACAAATTTTCCCCGTCTAATAAAAATAATTAGAACAAGGTGAACATTTTTCTTGGCCAAAAATGCAGTTTTGAAAACGTGCAATTTTTTTAATGCAAGTAAAATTGCAAATAAAATCCGGATAAAGTCCAATATATGATTTTAATATTTTTCCTCCAATATTTCAATTGTTTTGGAGAAGTCATATTTTCTCCTCTCATTTATTTTAATGTGAAATATTTTTCAGAGAGAAAATAATTAAAACCAAAAATCCTCGTTTTATTATTTGATAAAAATCAAATATGAAAAATCGGGAAAATCACCAACTCTCTCCGAGGGTCCTTGAGTTGCTTAGGATTTATCGAGGATTTGCCAAAATGCGATAAAATATGCTATGCAATGATGATCTAATGTATAACATTCCAAATTGGAAATTTGGGATGTTACAAACCTACCCCCCTTAAGATGAATCTCGCCCTCGAGATTCGGGTTGGCTACAAATGAGGTAAGGCAACAAAAAGCGGGTGCGTTGAATTTGGTCCGAACCCATGAGACCGTGCAGTGGGTACGTCGCTGATGCTGGGCCCAGTGAAACTGAACACTGTACATGCGGGTGTGCCTCGCTTCCGGCATCCAACCCTTGCCTTATCTACACGCTCTGGTACGAGCATCTAGCAATCCAGGCCACATCTTCTTTCTTCTTCCTCAATAGCCCCTCCGCGCTCCTCACAGCGCTCCTTCCCGCCCCTCAGTGCAACGGCGGCAGTAAACTCGACTCGACGCCGCTGACCGAATCGGAAAGCTCAGCGGAGCGTGAAGCTCCATCGGGCGAGGTACATGTCTTCCCTTCCGCATTCTTCTTCTCTGTCTCTGAGATGGATCTTGCACTGTAGCACTGTAGCTTGCATCTAATCTCGCATCTAATTGCATTTTTTACGGCGTGTTTGCATGCAGCTGGTAGCTCGTCCGTACGTGGTTGCAACACGATGCCCCCGCTGGAAGAGGGCGACTGCGCCGACCCAGATCGAGACGGATCGGACGCATTGGTGGCCGAAGTTCCAAGGAGGAAGGGGAGCGGCCCGCACAAGCTGACGGGCTTGCAAGGCTCTGACGCTGATGACATCCCCAATGTTCGATGCGGCTTCACGACTGCGTACGTCGGCACCCTCTCGCCCCTGATGTACGAACAGGTGAAACCAACTGGCCTAGCATCCCTCTTAACGACTCGTGCATCCGGTGGAGGAGACAACAAGATGTACTGGAGTTTGCTTATGAACATCGATACAGATAAAAAAACCATGACATTCCCAGATGGCCAGAATAGACCCCTAAATGAAGCAGCTATAGAGTTTGTTACGGGGATAAAATCAGGATCTACGCCCATCCCATTAGTATCAGAAACCCTACAAAGCGAGATCAATACAAATCGAGCTGCTGTTCTAGAATTACTTGGGATAGATCGGGTGGCAGAGGGAAGGGCCAAAAGAGGGAAAATCCAGGTTAAGGAGGTGCTGACGGTACTTAGAAACATAGATGCGTGTTCCACAAATAAAAAGTACTTGGACGCAACAAATGTCGGCTACACTCTCCTTGTGTGTGCAACGATGATTGCGCCGCAAGCCAGCTGTGGGTTAGTGCCTGACGAGGTGCTACACTGTGTCATTAAGCCAGATAAAATTGGTTCATTTAACTGGGGGAAGTTCATCATTGACCACATCATGCAGAACACAAAAGATGTGCAGCTTCACTACAAAAAACAAAAGCAAAATAGGGGCGTGCCCAATGGGAGGATTTCAACTATGTCTTCAGGTATGGAATAATGATAAAAGCTCTTTATGATTGTGTCCTTTTCATCTTTGTGCATGATTACCAAAAAGTAGATGCAAAAGCTAATGCAAAAAGCTACTTCTTGTCCTCATCTCCTTCAGGTGTTCTTTGCGGAATGGATTGATTTTGAAACCAACATGACAGCCAGTATCTGGCCACGCATATCTGCATATAGCAATGACACCCTGAAGGACATATTTACTATAGCAAGGGATCCAGAAAAAAGATTGAAGGTGAGTGCCTAATCCTATCCTTTCAAAACCGATCAATCTATTACATTAGGAACGATATCTAACTAAAATTGCTGATGGACATGCACAAACAGACAAAACCTTTAACAAGGGCCTCTGAAGGGTCGTGTATATCCATCCAATCCTGCTCCAGGGGTCCATGATTCCAATTCAGACAGTCAAGACTGCTGCCCGTCACTACATCACTTCTAGAGTCTGCACTCGGATGCGGAGCGCTGTGTTGCATTTTGCTGAAAATCACTGCCCTCCTGATGAAGTGTTGTCTGCTAAACACCAAGAGCGTTGCAAAACTCTTATTAATCGTATTTGTGGCGATCTCGAGGAAGCTGCTTCTCTGATGTATGATGAGTTCATGCCTTGATTGCCGCTACAGAAAAAACACGGTTGAGCACACAACGTGTCCGGCTAACTCCAAGCCCCTTGGTCGGCGCTACAAAAGCTCTTGTGGTTACTCAATGTTCGTTCCTGACAAAATCTCACTCCTTTTTCCTCCATTTCATTACTACCGCTCAAAAATTACTAACCACTTGATTATATGTGCCCCCCTTGCTTCTTCCAGCTACATCAGCAGGGCAGTTGGTGCAAGCTTCAACACAAACCCATGAAGAACAATTAGCAAAGGCACGCAGGGAGAAACAGGACTGCACTGGCTCTGAATTACAAAAAACAAATTCCACCCCAAGATTCGTAACACGTGAGTCATGGAAAATTTGCTCTGATTAGCTTTGTCATTGTACCAACAACAGCAGAATATCTAAACTTCATGCTTGTTGATACAGCCCTGCAGACAGAGCTCCCTCAAGGATCGCCATTTGCAAATGCATGCGCACGCACTCTTGTACAGATGGCTAAATCAGTCTCTCATACATGTACTTAACATAACATACCCTTTCATCCATCCACTTCCTTTTTAAAATGACAACTCACCGCTCGCATTATGTCTAATGTTTGTCATCCCATCAACAGATCAACAACCTCCATGTGTTGAGAAGACTCCTGAAGCTAGATTGCCAGCACCTACCATTCCTGGAGAAGCAGAAACTCTCATTGTAACAAAGGTGCCCCTTGCGCCTCGTGTGCTTCGTTTCACTGATATATCTCCCGACAATGAGCCAAGCAACAAAGGTACCAATCTGCAGTTCAGACTAAACATTCTGTGATACAAGTCACAGTTCAGACTAAGCATTCTGTCCACGCTCTTCCTATATCTGCAGGTGTGCCAATATCAGCTCATTTTCCGCGGACACCTTATCATTTAAGGAGCCGTAGGTATATCACTGAAGTCACTCGAAATCCCACGTGGACAATGAAACGTCCGAGATCAAATATTGTAATGATGGTAGACGCTAAGAGGCATAGAACATCAGAAGCAGCTTCTGTTGATCAACCCCCTGACTATAAAACAGAGAAACATGCACCTCAGGCAAAGCAGGCTGTTGGTAAAAAGGATGTTGCCGGCACTTGTACAGAAGGTATCAGTGATACACATTTTTTGTTGCTTGGTTACCTCAGCCTGCAAGCATATAACTCAATTTGCATAAATCTCCTTCTTATAGGGCAAGTCCAGACTATGTGTAGTACACCATCAGCTCAAACTCAGTCTAATATGAAAAGGCCATCAGATCCTGCTGTCGTGATAGCTTACAAACGACGACAACGCACACCACGTGTCATTTCTGCTGCAGCTAATCAGCAAGCTATAGAAACTGCAACAACATGAAGTGCATCCACGGACATAGGTACATGTCGCCTGCCTTCTCATTCATTCTATGTTCCAAAATGCTAAACTACACTGATCCTTCTTCCAGTTCTAGCAAGAACTTTGGCAATGAATCAACCATTGTGGGACATGAGCCCAGCAACTTCCGTACAAAAAACAACATATGGCATAGACTTGTTGTCACAAGGTAAAACTCTACGCTGTACCATTGATGTACCAACCGATCAACCAAAAAAAACTCCAGCTGCAAAAAATAATATGTCCCGCTCACCATACAGTTGCCGGGGAGGCTGGAGACATTACTAATGTTGAAGTGACTCTTACTCACACACTGCTCCGCGATGAAGGTACATTGTCGCTACTGTCCATTAACCATTCTCTCCTGTATGAACACACAACACATCAATTATGTTTAGAAACGTATGAACGAATGTTCTATGAGCATATTATGATTTCAAATACATCATTGCTTTGACGCTCTTGCATAAAAATTCAAACTTGCAGCTATCAGAGATAATGTAGACGTGGCAGAATTAGAAACTCCAACAAAAACAAACAAAAACTCATCAGACCCATGGCGGCCTACATCTGAAAGCACTGATTCAGCTGCACCTAGTGAAAAAGCTAAAAGGAGCAGAGGTACAATTAAATGCATGGCAACTTCTATCTAATCACATAACTTTCAATAAAAAAATTGTTTTAGAACCATAAATGTGATGAAACAAGCCTACCTGTATCTAACTTGTCAAATTTTAAAATCTCCTCCTCGCCCTGTACATATGTTATACAATTTGGCAATGATTCAAAAATTGTTCATACACCTGTGCAGATCACGTAAAGGTCAGGCCTCCTAAAATCAAATCTCTGGAAGCTATTGATGCTGACACAGCTGTGGTAATCACTGGTATTCACATTGACCCGGCGCATAAAGGTACATTCCATCCATCACCATGTCCTTCATATTCCCATCTCCACTTCTCTTGCTTTCCAAATGATAATCCCATGCAAAAAAAAATCTTGTTTCTCAACACCAATGTACCATATCATCCATATGGTTTTTGCTACCGAGAAGCAAGCTGTTATTCTTTGTGTACAGTCATTGTCTAACTCACATTTACTCCTGACATATATTGCAGACAATTCATCAGCTCCAAAAATAGAGCCAGACATTCACGTAGCAAAATTTCTGAGGATAACAACAGATCCCCCCATTGATGTGGACAAGTGGTACAAGAAGATAAGAAAATGCAAGCTGAGTGAACGTTCCATGTGAGCATTACTCCTTGCCATACATTCATAACTTTTCAGCAAATAAGCTCTGCCGTCAACTACTCAGCTCAACATCGCATCTGAACCTTTTGAAAAAGCACATCATCTTCTCACCTGATAAACATCTTTATCGTTGACAATAAACCCACAAGTGCACATGAAAAAAATTAATTCTAGTTGCAGGCTACCAAACAGCTTCATCCCTTTATATCTTGCATCTTGAAATGTACCTGCAAACTTTGAGTCTGCACTTCTAATTGTAATATAAATATAACTGAAATTGATGGTGTGCTAACAATAGGAAATGGCTTTCAATTGACGACCCTTGCCACCTGGAGATGACTGGCCACTCGATCCTGCGGAACTATGGTGAAAATAAATACCTCAAACCAAACGGGATGTCAGCAGGTGTTTTGGCGCTAGACATGAAGGACAGCAAACTATACAAATACACAACTCCTCGGTGGAGGAAGCTATTTCCCCCAAGCTTTGCGGTGAGTCTCAGCACAACACACTTCTCATATGCGACACTTCCATCCTCATCCATACCTCATAATGTTATTCATCTGTTAAAATGTGTCCTACAGGAACAAGCCATCAACTGCCAGGACCATCACAAGATAGACACACTCTTCTGGATGTTCAATGCAACAAACCTCCCCTACAAGCTGGAAGAATGCAAAAAGATAAGCAATAAAAACCAATACATTGCTTGTTGCTAACTGAATGTTACACAATAAAAAAGACTGATATAACTCATCCATGTTCCTTATTCAGTTCATGGTGGTACACATTATCGACGATTCATGGTGCCTCTATCAAATTGACATAGCTGAAAAAACGATGTTCATAATGGACCCAACTATTACCATGTCAGAAGAGGGAAGTATGGAGATCAAACATATGCGTACGGCTGAACTTATACTAGATTCCCTTTTCAATCGTCTTCGTGAATGGTATCCAAACTGGCATTTTTCAACATTTCCATGGAGTTACAAGTGCAACTATGGCATGCACCCCAGCTGCAGCAAGTACAGTCCACTATGCAATACCCCCATCATTTCTATATATGTGCTCCTAATCCTAGTACCTAATAAAGATCCAAAAACAAATGCAGAGCTGACAGTGGATTCTATGTGCTACACTACATAAAGGAGTTTGATGGAGATATCCTGCAAATAATTCCTACTGAGGTATGCAAAGTACATATTCAATAACATTTTATATTTCACTCCTCTATACATCATCTTCAAGCATTTTCCATCTATGTTTCCTAGGAAATCATTGCACAACTGAGGAAACAAATGGCTTATGAAGTCCTGATGATGAAAGGCAACAAGGCTGAATTGGCCAGCTACCTCTGCGGTGGGAAGCAGGACTAGGAGGAGTTGCTTGCTTCAAAAAAACAAACCAATATCAAACCTATGACCGATGCAACAGGGTTGCGGCTACTCCCTCTGTGCTGAAAAGCTTGCCCCTCAAATTGATGTTACATCCGTTTGAGTTACAAGCTTTGGACAAGCTTTCCTGTGCAGAGGGATTAATAGTATCACCATGACTAAGTCACTCTATGCTTGTTTATTGCTCTCTGCTTTAAGACTTATCTCTACCTATTTATGCACTACCAGTACAAGTATTTCTATCTGGCCTTGCTGCCATGTAATCGACTACTATGCTGCATTGAACTGATATGCTATTATCTGGTTGACACTTCCAGTACAATGAATTTGCCTTATCTTATCTATACCGGAAAATTGCTATGCTAAATGTTATCTTAGATATAACCCATTATAATCAATTTGCCTTCTTGCTTAAAATTATGAAAATGCGCGATATGATAATATAACCAACATATTACCTATGTCATGTTAACACATCTGCTATTGTGCATCTTTATATTTTTCTCCAAAATCTATTTAAAAAAGAAGGAATGTAGTGCAAAACCACTGAATCCGCATTCACATATATGCCCATGCCCATTTCACACTCATGCATAAACACGCGCAACATTGGCAACTACCTACGGATCATGAATTTGTACATATGAGCAAGACTACAAACTTCCACGATGGCACCTTGGAACAGTTTTATATGCTCCTAGATTGAAATAACAAATCTGTCAACAGTGACTCCACATCATATTGAATTACCATCATAATCAAAACAAAACGAACATAGGCAACTAAAGTCCTTTTGGAAAACGGGAAGCACAATTACTCGTTCATCAAAACATGACCCTTGAAAATGCATGAGTGTTCACCGACAAAAGGTTAAATAAAAAAAAGAAACAAATGAAATTTGACCTTCTCATTTCCATCTAGACGCATCGTGTTTTTTTAATTGCGTGCGAAACGCAGGGAAGCGACGAGGGGGACTGGTGGCAATCAACAGGAGACTGTGAAAAAAATGGTCACACACACGGAAAGGGTTCTTTTGTTATAAATTCATCAGGTCAATTTGTGTAGATATTTAATACAGAGGCATCTGAAACAAAATGATGCATGTTTTCATTCGTCACACAATTAGCGCATGCAGGAGATATTGCCATTTCAGAAGGGACCTTCGATGCTAAGACCTTAAAAATGATATTGAAACAGCTACCAACCACTCATAATAGTATCCTCTCCCTTGATACACATAAAATAAATCCCAGACAAGCAAATATTCAGACAGACCCAACTCAACCAAATCCACACAAACTACTGCACCAGCCTCCATACATGTCATACGTCCACACATTTAAAATATCATACTACACGAGAATTAAACCTATGTTCATTTATTCAAGATAACTAGATATCCTCTGCCCATGACACCACATCAAAGCAATCCACCATTTTTAAAGCAAACTCCACGCGACCTACACAAATACAAATGTCCTCATCCCTCGCCTCCTTCCAGAGCAGCACGCAAGACATCATCACCCACAATATTCCCCTGCTCATCTTGCAGACGGAAAAGCTCAAAAATAGTTGTCTTTCGGAAAGTGGCCAAATTTTTCTGCACATTTCATTGTCACATGCAATGACACAAACATCTATCTTGAGATACAACAAAAAGGCACATCATATGAGAAGCCAAAAAAAATGACAGATTCTCTTACCTTCGTCAGAGGCCACATCATCTTTTCACCGTCGTACTGCCTGATCGCATGCAGCATGCAGATACCAGACTCATCCCTGTCACATATACAGAAGTGTGCATGCATCACCTCTCTGTCGAGCATGTAAAAAAATCTGCGAAAAAATATGTCCGGCACAAAGTGTCATTTACCTTGTAAAAACTTCCCGGGTTATGTTTGGGAACTTCCGGTTCCATCTGTCAGGTGTGCAGTGCCATTTTGCAAAGAACTCGTTAAGGCAACTAAATAGCACATTGTGAATCTGTGACACCACCTCGTGATGGGTTGTATGTCGCTGCTCTGCTCCCACTATTTGAGCAAACAAAGGATCCAGTATGTGAATCTCCTTCCTAATCATATCCCACATGTATGCTTCCCAACCATGGTCAAGAATGGCTGGCACAAAGAACTGCAACCAACAAACGCTTGCATGAATAATACTTTTCCACATTAACGAAATTGCAAACTAGTTGACAGATACTGACCGAAACCTTACCTTCTGACATGCCGTGACATCATGAAGAGCCTGCGAAATTTGCAACTGAATAGCTTTTATATGCACAACTTTCTCCCCGGCAAGAGCATGCGTTTGTTATAGACACAGTAAAAAAACAAACACGTTTCATGGCCAATTGCAACCTGGCAAACATTTACAAGATATCTACCCAAAACAAGGAAAAAGGGGATACTGACCGAGAAATCTGGTTCAAGTACTTCCCTCCATAACATATACTGGTTCACAGCGTGTGCACCAACATCAAGCTGATTAAACCTCCTGATTGCAAGCACAGCTACCTCATGGTCAAGAGGATGTCCCCCAATTAATTGTTGCTGAACACACACAACATTTACCCGAAGCATCCGCGGAGTTTTATGCTCAATCCACATGCTGCATAAAATCACACAAACATAAGCGCGATTTATAAAATTGCTTTAACCGTCTAACTGACGACGTGAACTTCAAAAAAAGAACACCAACATTATACCTGTCAAGGTCAAAATCGTTGTTTCCAGATACCCAGTTATAGAACTTATCCACCAAGGGGATTGGTGGGGGCTGAGCTAGACACCCACTCACCCATGGGTTGCGTGCAAAGCTTGCAGAGGTAGCATACTTCCTCTTCGGCAACGTAGCTACCATGGTCCCAAAATAAACAACATTGGGCTCGCCCTCTCCAATGTCATACAGACAGTTAACCGTGTCCGTAATTACTCGAGCATATAGAATAATCCTGTCTAATACTACATTCTTCTCTTCCATTTGTCGTTCCTCAGCAACTGGGTTATCATACACAGGGGCGTCATTTGGCTGCTGTGATGACCCCAACTTCAGATCTAACACAGCAAACAAAACACACTGAATTAAACCGTGTTGACTACAAGAACCAACTTAATTAAACATCGACAACAGCAGTTTGATGAGGTGAATATGACGCATAAAAAAATTTGATCACCTCGCACATCACAAGAATCAACCCGAGGCTTCTTCACTGAATTACGTTCAAAACGGGCCTTGGTTGAACTACCACCTGCATGAACGAATTAAAGTTAACATACATCTTATCTGGCTGACCTCCACAATGTATGCACACCTACGGCACCTTCATCATCCGACATTTCGAGCCGCCGAGCAACCATCGGGATCACCCTTGAATGCATGGCCTGAGCATCTGCATCCATAAAAACAATAACCATAACCAATCCTATCCTGATTGTTTTCAATGAACTCGTATACTCAGATATGGTGGACAAAAATACCATCAGAGCACTTGGAAGATCCATCCAGTGTGACACACTTTGACAGCCCGCGCGCTTGACAGCACCTACAATGATCCCGCACAAGTAATACAATTCTATCAGCAAAGCTAAGCATGTCAGACTGCATCCTACTCCGCAGCAACGACATGCTCAGCATGCACTTTGCATTCTGCTGCTTCAGCATCAGGCTCAGCTCTTCAAGGACCTGCAGAATGCACAATGCTTGTCTTAAATACCGATATCCATCAAAATTTCAACAATAAAAAGTCATTGCATTACCCACCCACAACCCACCTAATTAGATGAACAAAAATTACCGGATCGCCATAGCAAGTCCGGCGCAAATGATTTGCAAAATCCCTTGGCCCAATTGAATGGTATGCCGACCTCACATCACCCAAAGAGTCAGCTGGTGCCGTCGTTGCATGCACACCCAAATCCAGAGTCCGTTGGTCCACTCTATCAGGCACCCTTGGAACTGATTGTTTCACTGAACCTGATGATGCATGGGAGTCAATGCGTCCTTGGCGCGTCATGTCTGGCCGCGTGTACATAACTAGCTCCGCAGGCCGCACCTACAAGCATTGAACAAAAAAACATAGACAAACACAATCACTTCTCGACCTCTACCGAACTGAATTTTTAGACCAACAACTACAAAAAACATATCCCTCCAGGGACATAACCCCACTTCCCATGCTTCATGCCATAAACCATTAGGATCATATGTCGAAACCTTTTCTGTTCAAAACACTGCACGCGGGGCAATTCAGATGGCGGCATATTGAACAATCCAAGGTCAATGTTGTCCAGCAAGAAAAACTGCCATGGATTATAATCAAGTAAGCAACAAGAATTCAATAGTACACACACATCGCTTCATGAAAATCCACACCCAAACTATAAAAAACTAAAACATGTGTTCACCTGGAAAAAAAGGTGGCACGCAAACATATGAACCGTTGCCGCTTTGCTTTGATAATCATTCTGCAACTTCACAACAGCTGACATCAATTTCTGCATAGCATACTCACACCAATTGAACTGCGGGATCAATTCCGGATTGGCCAGAGCACCCCAGAAATCAATCGTCATGGTGTCATGCTTGGTACACGGTGCTATCAAATAGCCCATGACAAAGATGGCGAATGCAATTTGAAAACAATCCTTTTCAATTTTACTCGAATCCTCTGAAATATCTCTACTTAAAACACTTTCAGCCGCCTTCAGATTATGAGTAACTGTACTGTCCATCCCAATTGACTGCTTGATGAAATTGATTGTAGACTGAGAAATTTGTGCATCCCTGCCACCCACATCTCGATTCCCGCATGGGATGCCAAAAACCTTGTGGAAATCTTCTGCTGTGAAACCAACCATATTGTCATTATCAATGACGATTACACGACACCGAGCATTTACCTTCCTCATAACCCAAGCACTCATCCTCAGATCCAACTTGACAAGCATTGGGATCTTCAGGATTGCACCAAAACCAATTTCGGTTACAAACCATCTCTTGTATTCGTCAAACTTTGCGACCATCTCTACAACACGCTTAACTGACAACCGAGAAGTAATAACTGGCTGATGTTCTTCAGTCCGATCAAGTGCAGGCTCTCCCTCACCCACCGCTCCATCAGAAAAATCTTGGTCCTCAAACTCTTCGTCCATCTACAATATTGCAACTGAATCACGACATGGATCTACTCCTCAATTCCAAGCTACAAAATCTATATGCAAAACTACATGCCACAACCGAAATTAGATCCGACGCCATGAAAAACGTACCAGCGAATACCCGCGTGACGAGGCGCCAAGGGCAGCACCCGAGCAGCTACTGCAATCCTGCCTTCAGAGCCGACGGAGCAGATACCTGCTTCACGAGATCCAGATCCAGCGACCTTTCTTTGAACTGAAGCTCCGGCTGTGGCATCTCTGACTGGATAGCCATTCAGATGCGGATAAGGGGGTAGGTGGTCGAGCACATTCGACAAGGCTCCGGGCGATTTAGATGCCAAGGGATGCATGAGCCAGGCCAGTCTACGGACGACGTGCCAGCCCACATGAACGGACAGCCCAATAACCGTGAGGGACGAGGAGTACTACTGTTACACGCTTGTTTCACCTCCTATGCGTGAATATTACTGACCGGATATTAAAAAACAAAAAAACTTGTGCTTGACAAATGTTAAGCAAGCATCTGATAGTATAATTTTTTTGCATAAAAATTGTTAATAAAGTATATGAAAAGGATAATCAATCATTTGAGAAATGTAAAAAGTTGCAAATAAAAAGGTGGTAACCATGTAAGAAAAATTAATCAGCATTTGCAAAGAATTTTCAAAGTGTATAAATAAAATGTTTCTCTTGCCTAAGAGTGTATACCAATTATATAAAGCATGTGTGAAAGGGGTTAATTATTACTTATAAAAATTATCAAGCATTTGAATAATGGTGAAAACAAGTATTCAAAAAATGTTGTCAGCCACTATAAAAAAATGTAAATGCGTAAAAAAAAAGAATGACTACCCATAAAAAAGCAACACTTCTGTTTAAAATATTTAACTGTGTTTATAAAAATGTTGACCATAAATATAAAAGATGTAATTCTTTTATTTTCAAAAAATCTTTATCGGGTATTTCAAAAACATACTAAAAAAATATGCATCTAAAAAAATGTGGACACATATAAAAAATATTAAGCTTGTATTTTTAAAAATATATCTTTGCCGTACAGGAATAAATGTAAATACTAAATCAATAGAACACAAAAGGGATAAAAAAATTATGCCGGAATATCTGCATACAAACAATGGTTAACCCTCTTGGTGACCATCCGTTTCAGACATGCACGCCAGCTCCTAAAAATCACGACTTAAAATCCAAAAAAGAAAAATGACATTCATTCTAAAAAGCCTTCTCTCCTAACTCCCATTCTGACAGAATAAAAAACGACATATTTCACACACCGTGGGCATCAAACCATCAGCTCATCCATAGCATTTAGATAACACGACATTACATCTGCAGCTCGTCCACACTTAGCACTACATGGTTACATCGTCACTCACACTTGGCGTCCACGCTTCGACCAACTACAAAATCATAACGTACGATTACATAACACTAAGCCTAATCCTAATTAACCACGCTGCCATCTCGGCCACATAAGAACGGCCACATCGCCTAATTAACCACGCGCAGGACAACATCTGCCACAAGCAACAGCAGAATTGCCACCCCAATTATCAGGTTTGCTACTGATACCACCAGGTTGATGGAGGCGGCGTCGGCGACTGTCACACCCTGCCGACCGGCAACTGGAGCAGCCGCGAGCATATATCCTGCAACCGCACTTGCAAACGATGCAGCTTGCGACGCCTCCGGCGGGCCATTTTGCTGCACCGCCTAGCCGTGAAGCGCCTGCACAACTTGAGCTTAGACCGCTTGCCCACCCTACATCTGACCCGGACCGATTTGACCCACAGCAGCTTCTCCTCCTTCAAGATTGGCGAGATGCGCCGCATAGCCATCCTGCCACCTGTAGAAATCGCATCCGCCCGCTGAAGGCTGCAATGGATCCACAAGAACACGGACCTCGTGATAATCTACCTAGCTAAACATCTCAAAAAACACCCATACCCAATCCAAGAAACTTGACTTACGTTGTGATTCCGGCACTTGTACAAACGCTGACCGGCGTTCTTCCCGCGCCTAGCAACGTAGGTCACCACGTTCCTGCCGCAATCCGGACAAGGCACGATTGGCAGAGCAGCTGGATCCGCTACTGGATCTGCCATCTTCGATACCTAGGGTTCTATCTTCTCCGATTTGGGACGACCTAGAAGAAACTGTGGGGCGAGTCTAGGGTTTCGTCTTGCGATTTGCGGATCGAATGGGGACCAGATCCAGAAGCACCCGTGGATTGCGTTAAATACATCCAGTGGGCCGGCCAACTACTTACTGTACCTCACCGTTACAGGCCATCTCGTACTTCCGGTACACACAAGTCCAGAACAGTAGACAAACGACGCGTTACATAAACACCGTGAAATCCTCGTCTAACGCCCGCGCCACCAACGTCTCTTGCCCGTTACGTACGCACATTAACTGTCCTCACCCGTCACGTACAATACAGCGGGCACCTCGCGCCTCCAGCGGATCGAACGCATGAAGATTCCGGGAGCGCGCGAGCTCGTCCGCGCCTAGCAATTATCGTAGGAGTACCGTCCTAGATGCAGGACATGTCCTTTGAGAAAGTTAATGGAAGGTGGCAGGTCAGGTCGGAGCCAAGATGCATGCACTGGCAGCCGGCACAGGTGGTGGACGAGCAGTAACTACGTGCTGGAGCAGGCATGTGTTCGGGGCAGGGATGTTGGGCACGAGAGCAACAGTATTGAAGTAGTTAAAACGATCGAGAGGAAGCCCACTTTCATGTCTTTCATGGACTTTTGGAGGCACTGCAGAGACACCTGATCGACCTGCCTCTCGCCAAGTGGATCAATCATACGATCGAGAGGTATGCGCATTGTAGTAATTACTCAATGGGTTGCTTTCCTTTTTGACCTGTATATGCCCCGATAAAATTAGGATAGATTAAGGTTGTTCAATGCTAAGATGAAACAATGCAGAAAGGATTTTTATCATCAACACATATCCCAGAAAAAAGAGGGCAATGAGAAGACTGAAAAAAATGATCTCATTGATATTGGAGAAGCTGATCTCAGAGAACTATGTTATGATGAAGATCATTCTAATGCTGAAATTGAGATGGATCATTTCTCTCATCTCAAAAGCATATTCACTAGTGCAAAAAAAAAAGTAGCTTGGCTCACCAGGATTTTCTTGTGTGAAGTCAGCTGCTCACATTGGAGAAAAAAAGGGTAGATATAAAAAGAAAAAAATGATAGGAATGTTTTGGAATGTTAGGGGCATTGGCCATGATACTAAAAGAAATTTTCTTAGAGAGATTATATGTAATAGGAAACTGGACTTTGTGGGAATCCAGGAA
>NC_057814.1:129371795-129375112 GCF_018294505.1 Triticum aestivum | reverse complement strand
GATTGGAATTTGGTAGTGGTCTATGGGGATGCCCAAAATGCTGGTAAAGTTGCATATTTAGCAGAATTATCCAAGATGTATCAAAAAATGCAGCTATGCCCTGTGTGATTGGAGGGGATTTTAATATTATCAGAAAAAGTAATGAGAAAAATAAACCCACTAGTAATGACCACTGGAGTTTTGTTTTTAATGCTACTATTGAACATGCTAGTTTGAAAGAGCTACCCCTAAATGGGAGAAATTACACCTGGGCTAACAACCAGTATGACCCCACATATGAAAAGTTAGACAGAATTCTGATCTGCCCGGACTGGGAAGAGCATTACCTTTTAACCACAGTACAAGCTTTGGAGAGGAGCTATCTGACCATACCCCCCCCCTCATCTTACATACTTGGGATAAAAACACTGCTACTCCCATATTTAGATTTGAAAACTCCTGGATGCTCAAAGAAGGCTTCAGAGAATTTGTTAATAAGGTGTGGGTTATCCAAATTACAGGAAGTCACATTGAGAGATGGCAACAAAAATTAAGAATTTTTAGACAAAAAGTGAGGGGATGGATACTTAACTCTGATGCATGGTACAGAAAACTGAAGAAAGGAATTTTATCCAGATTAAATGATAATGATAAAAGAGCTGAGATTCTTGGACCATCTGCTTACGACAGAAATAAACAAAAAGAGTTGAGGGGCCAACTGGGAAGAATAATAAAACAGAAAGAAATAAAATGGTTGCAGAGGTATAAAGACTGGGAAATTAAAGATGGGGATAGTAACACAAAATATTACCATGCCAAGGTGAATGGAAGGAGGAGAAATAACAGAATATTCTCCTTGAGTCAAGAGGAAGGGCAGATTGAAGGAGATGCTGAATTGGTCAAATATATCACAATTTTTTACAAAATATTATTTGGTCAATGTGAACTTTTGATTGTGAACTTAGATATCCAGAGTGCCCCTGGAATTTCTGAAGAACAGGCTAAAACATTGATTGAACCTTTTAGTATGCAAGAATTACATCATGTGGTGTTTAATATGGAAAAAAACAAGAGTCCTGGCCCAGATGGACTACTAGTGGAATTTTATCAGAATTTTTGGGAGTTGGTGAAGGGGGATCTCAAGGGCCTACTAGATGATTTTCAATCTGGGACTTTGGACATCACAAGATTAAACTATGGGATTATCACCCTAGTTCACAAGGTTAAAGATGCTAACACTAGTGCAGAACCGGGCTTTAGTCCCACTTCGTAAAGGCCTTTAGTGCCGGCTCCGTAACCGGCACTAAAGGGTGGGGACTAAAGCCCCCCCCCCTTAGTATCGGTTCGGCACGAACCGGCGCTAACGTGCCACCACGTGGCATGAGCCAGGCCCGGGTGCGTGTAGGACATTAGTACCGGTTGGTAACACCAACCGTTACTAAATGTTTGGGGGTGTTTTGGTTTTATTTTTCCTTTAATTTTGTGTTTTCAATTTAATTTAGTGATTGTTTTACATTATAATGAGTTGTTAAATCATTAGGTGAAAGTACCGCAGATTAGTTTCGACTAGATGCATGTGGATACTTAGGTGATCAAGTATAATATGGATATGGCATATACTTGATCACTTAGCTAGGATCCATCCAGTTGAAACTAATCCGCGTTTTCTTTCATAAATGATATAATAACTCATCATCATCATATTAATATAAAAACTCTTGCATCATATCATCACCAACAACAGTATACTAGCTAGCTAAAAATCATCATAGTCGTCATTACCATTATTTAATCATCATAGTCATTACCGCTATCTAATCACCACCAACACTAGCTTAAAGAAGAAACATTCACTTGTACCAGAAGCAAAGATATCATCGAGTTCAACATGGTCATGATATTATAAGCGTTCATAACACCACAAAAGCAAATCACTCTTTGATATTAAGTTCAGGATGAAGAACACGGACATGAGAGGACAAGTACTAAGAGCATGAACTAGCTAAATCACTCATGCTGCTCTTTCTCTCTCTCTCAGGTAAAATAGCATAGAACATGTATAGCTCTCCTGATTCATCATATTAGAGCATGCAGATGAACCTGTCTCCTAATCATGGGCTGCGCTTCTGATTGCTGCCCCCTAGTACTTCTCTGCGATCGTTAATAATTTTGCTCCAATCTTTCACTATTAAGCATTCATCGCTTTTAGAAATCCTGAATGCACTCATGTGCAATGTAGGATATCTTGGCTGTAAGCTAACCATTGACATGCGACCTTTAGTCTCGATCCACTGAGGCACAACTGTCATCGGGAGTCCCTGTTGAAGAACATCGTATAGTAATTAATATACTTAGCAATGAAAGTTTAGCTTCAAAAATAATGTATGCAAAAGATGCACTGAGGACAAATAGTAAAAATCTTACCATCTTTCCTAAATAGATGTGACCGTAGTTCAATACGATCACTATTGGTCGCACGTTTTGAGTACTAAGATTTTCAAATTCAGGAAAATAATTTCTCTTGACAGCATCAAGATCCTCAAGCCATGAAACATAATGACTTATCTCCTCGCAGTTTAGTTCAGCCTCGGGACAGTGGACGGTCCTGTCTACCAAGCGCCGGACATGTTTGCTTGAATGGAAATAAGCTGTCAATAGAAATTAGTTGTCAACTATTTTTGAATAAACAATATCGAAGAAATAAATATGGTTGAGAAACTCACATAATGGTAGAACTGGAGGCGTCTGCACATCGACCCAGATATCTCGATTACCTTCAATATCATCTTCCGGATGAATATCAAAGGTGATAACCATATCAGGCTCAAATGCATAAGCCTTGCATAGTGCTTGCCAAGTTTTGCATTCAAAATAGGTGTACGTGTCTGCATTGTATAATTTGACGTTGAATGTATAACCATGCTCGGTCTTCAGGTAAACTCTCTTTACCTCCATAGTAATATTTTAATTAGATCATCAAATCTCATATACCTAAATTTTCTTACTAAAAAAAACTAGTTCTATTAATTCAACTAGTTCAACTAAGCATTTACTAAAAATAAACTAGTTATATTAATTCAACTAGTTCAAATAATCTCATATACCTAAATTTTCTTACTAAAAATAAACTATTTCTATTAATTTTCTAACTAAAAATAAACTAGTTATATTAATTCAACTAGTTCAAATCTCATATACCTAATTCATCTAACATTAACATTCTAACATTCTTATCTACGTAATTCATCTAATTTGATCATCTAATTAACAATTTGACATGCATTAATCTAAACAACAAAAAATAAGTAAAAAATGTGTGTGTGTGTGTGTGTGTGTGT
>NC_057814.1:129369718-129371427 GCF_018294505.1 Triticum aestivum | reverse complement strand
GGAGGGGCCTTTAGTACTGGTTGGAGCCACCAACCGGTACTAAAGGCCAATTTTGGCCAGGCCAAGCGGCGGGAAGCGGCCACCTTTAGTACCGGTTCGTGGCTCCAACCGGTACTAACGTACACCCTTTAGTACCGGTTGGAGCCACGAACCGGTACTAAAGGGGCGCGCTGCGGTGCACAAAGTTTAGTCCCACCTCGCTGAGCGAAGAGCAGCCGCACTGGTTTATAAACCCAGCCGCGATTGCTGCTTCGAGCTCCTCTCTAAAGTAGGCTTCTGGCCTGACTTTGCCGCGCTGCCCTGTGAGCCAGCCTGGCCTTATGGGCCTACATATCCACTCCCAAGGCCGAGCAGGCCCACAGGGTAATGCGCAAATATTTTTTTATATAGTATTTTCTTTTATTTATTTTGGAGTAGTTTTTTTGCTGTATTTAATTTATTTTTGAATATTTTTGCTTTAGGTACAAAAAATTACAAACTTTATGTTAGTGCAAGTAGTTTTCAAATTTGAATAGTTTAAATTTTGTAGTGATTTTCAATTTCACGGTCATTTAGCTCTCTAAACAAATCGGTAAATGACTGAAAAACATCAAATGATGTCAGAAAGGGTTGAAAATTGATGACGTCGCTTTGAATGATGCATACTGAACGCAAAAAAGTCTGGAGTTCAAATAAGTTTAAAAAATGAAGTAACCGTGTAACACATGAGTTTTCGTCCGAAACCCTGATACTCCGAAAGAGATTGTTCAGTTTGTACACGAAGTGCATCCAGTTTTTACCGTAACTCTCTCTACTTTCTTGCACATGCTATGTGGGTGAAATGATGATACCATGCCAAGTTTCAACATTTTCAGAGTTCATTTTGTAGTGATTTTCAATTTGACGGTCATTTAGCTCTCTAAACAAATCGGTAAATGACTGAAAAATAGCAAATAATGTCAGAACGTGTTGAAAATTGATGACTTCACTTTGAATGGTGCATATGGAACGCAAAAAAAGTCTGGAGTTCAAATAAGTTTAAAAAAATGAAGTAACCGTGTAACGGATGAGTTTTCGTCCGAAACCCTGATACTCCGAAAGAGATTGTCCAGTTTGTACACAAAGTGCGTCCAGTTTTTGCCGTAACCCTCTCTACTCTCTTGCACATGCTATGTGGGTGAAATGATGATACCATGCCAAGTTTCAACATATTCAGAGTTCATTTTGTAGTGATTTTCAATTTCACGCTCATTTAGCTCTCTAAACAAATCGGTAAATGACTGAAAAATAGCAAATGATGTCAGAATGTGTTGAAAATTCTTGACTTCGCTTTTAATGGTCCATATGGAAAGCAAAAAAAGTCTGGAGTTCAAATAAGTTTAAAAAAATGAAGTAGCCGTGTAACAGATGAGTTTTCGTCCGAAACCGTGATACTCCGAAAGAGATTGTCCAGTTTGTACACGAAGAGCATGTTTTTGCCGTAACCCTCTCTACTCTCTTGCACATGCTATGTGGCTGAAATGATGATACCATGCCAAGTTTCAACATTTTCAGAGTTCATTTTGTAATGATTTTCGATTTCACGGTCATTTAGCTCTCGAAACAAATCGGTAAATGACTGAAAAATAGCAAATGATGTCAGAACGTGTTGAAAATTGATGACTTAGCTTTGAATGGTGCATACGGAACGCAAAAAAAGTGTGGAGTTCAAATAAGTTTAAAAAATGAAG
>NC_057814.1:129252150-129369015 GCF_018294505.1 Triticum aestivum | reverse complement strand
AATGGTGCATACGGAATGCAAAAAAAGTCTAGAGTTCAAATAAGTTAAAAAAATGAAGTGCCCGTGTAACAGATGAGTTCTTGTCCGAAACCCTGATACTCCGAAAGAGATTATCGAATTTGTACACGAAGTGTGTCCAGTTTTTGTCGTAACCCTCTCTACTCTTTTGCACATGCTATGTGGGTGAAATGATGATACCATGCCAAGTTTCAACATTTTCAGAGTTCATTTTGTAGTGACTTTCAATTCCACGGTCATTTAGCTCTCGAAACAAATCGGTAAATGACTGAAAAATAGCAAATGATGTCAGAACGTGTTGAAAATTGATGACTTCGCTTTGAATGGTGCATACGGAACGCAAAAAAAGTCTGGAGTTCAAATAAGTTTAAAATACATTGATTATACATGTGAGGGCGTAAACATGTAAAAATATACATCAAAAATACATTGATTATCAATGATCTTTTTTTGTACAATCTGAATTGTCAACATGAGTCCTCAACGGTTTAGAAACCGGTGAAGACTCATATTGCGACCACAAATTCTACACATAGAGTTCAATGAAGACCAAGTGCTTGTGATAGTTTGAAAAGTAACATATTTAAGGTGGTAAAAATCCTGCTAGGGGAGCGAGGTGGGACTAAAAACAGCCTGCCACAACCTCTTTACTACTGGTTCATACCACGAACCGGTACTAAAGGGGCTGGCCGGGCCCCAGGCTGACAACATCCAGCCACTGCCTCTTTAGTACCGGTTCGGTTCGCTCCGAACCGGTACTAAAGATCTCCTCCCGCCTAGCCGTTGGAACCGGCACTAATGGACACATTAGTGCCGGCTCAAATTCAAACCGGGACTAATGTGTCTTACATTTGACCCTTTTTCTACTAGTGTAAACAAATACAAAAATTCTGGCCAATTTGCCTCCTTAATGTGAGTTTTAAAATCATAACTAAAGTCATGATGAACAGGTTAAGTAAGATTATAAAACTTGTTATTTCTCCAAATCAAACATCATTTATTAAAGGGAGATACATAATGGAGGGGGTGGTGGTGCTTCATGAAGCCTTGAACATAATACATAATAAGAAACATAGTGCTCTGCTGTTCAAAGTAGATTTTGAAAAAGCATATGACATGATCAAGTGGCCTTTTGCATATAAAATGATGAAACAAAAGAACTTTCCTGACCAATGGTGTGAGTCAAGGTCAATGATATCATTGGCTCCTACTTTAAAACCTTCAAAGGTCTCAGAAAGGGAGATTCTTTGTCTCCCTTGCTATTTGACATAGCTATTGATGCCCTGGTTATTATATTGGACAAAGATAAACAAGAGGGATTTGTTAAAGGGGTGTTGTTTGAGTTTAACAGCTGTGAGGTCAACATGCTCCAATATTCTGATGACACTATCTTCCTTTTGCAAGATGATGATGAAAGTGCCAAACATTTAAGATTCATTCTAATTGCATTTGAGAAAATGTCTGGGCTGGCTATAAATTTTCATAAGAGTGAGATTTTCTTGTTTGGAGACCTAAAACTGATATCTATCAGGAATCTTTACCTGTGAGGTGGGAAAAATACCTCTCAAATATCTAGTACTGCTAGTAGTTGATATAAGATTGGGAAATAAATTTTGGAAAGTGGTCACTGAGAAAATTGAGAGAAAGTGTGCATGCTGGCAAGGAAGACTCTTAAACATGGTAGGGAGGGTGAACCTTGTACAGGCCCGTCTGACTAACATCCCCCTCTTCATGATGTCCTTTTACCCACTACCTATTGGGGTAAGAAAGAAGGCTGATTTCATTAGAGCTAGACTTCTATGGCAAGAAAATTAAGACAAGAAGAAATACCATTTAGTCAATTGGAAAACATGTTGCCTACCAAAAGAAAAAGGGGGCTTGGGGATTCTTAATCTGGACATTATGAATAAAGCTCTTCTAGCAAAATGGCTGTGGAAAATGGAAACTGAAACCTGGGTTAACATTTTGCTTAACAAATATGTCGAAAATAAATGTCTGTCTGGTATAGAGAAAAAACCTGGAGATTCCTAGTTTTGGTGTAGCTTGATGGGAGTGAATTTTTTGTACTTTCAACATGTCAAGAAAAAATTGGGGGATGGGAAAGAGACTAGGTTTTGGGAAGACTTGTGGGTAGAGTCAAAACCACTAAAAGACCTATATCCTAGAATATACAACATTAGCTTTGACCACAACATCTCTGTTGCTGAAGCTATCAGCAGGAGATGGCAGGGGTTTACCTTCACACGTACTCTGGCTGGGGAGACAACAGAGTTGTGGGATAGTTTAAATCTAGATGCAAGGAAGTAAGGATGTATGGTGGTAAAGATCAACCACTTTGGATGCTCACTAAAGATAAAAATTATGTGAAATCTCTTTATTCTTTCCTAATCAGAACTGAGATTGGCTTTCCACACAAGTTCCTGTGGAAAATCAAAGTGCCAGCTAAGATCAAGATGTTCTTTTGGTTGTTTGCTCGAAGGAGCATTTTAACCAAAGACAACCTGATTAAAATTAAGGAAATATGCCCTAGAGGCAATAATAAAGTTGTTATTTTATATTTCCTTATTCATGATAAATATTTATTATTCATGCTAGAATTGTATTGATCGGAAACCTTAATACATGTGTGAATACATAGACAAACAGTGTGTCCCTAGTGAGCCTCTACTTGACTAGCTCGTTGATCAAAGATGGTTAAGGTTTCCTAACCATGGACATGAGTTGTCATTTGATAATGTAATCACATCATTAGGAGAATGATGTGATGGACATGACCCATCCGTTAGCTTAGCATATTGATCGCTCAGTTTATTGCTATTGCTTTCTTCATGTCAAATACGTATTCCTTCGACTATGAGATTATGCAACTCCTGGATACCGAAGGAATACCTTGTGTGCTATCAAACGTCACAACGTAACTGGGTGATTAGAAAGATGCTCTACAGGTATCTCCGAAGGTGTTTGTTGGGTTGGCATAGATCGAGATTAAGATTTGTCACTCTGAGTACCGGAGAGGTATCTCTGGGCCCTCTCGGTAATGCACATCATATGAAGCCTCGCAAGCAATGTGACTAATGAGTTAGTTGCGGGATGATGTATTACAGAACGAGTAAAGAGACTTGCCAATAATGAGATTGAACTAGGTATGAAGATACCGACGATCGAATCTCGGGCAAGTAACATACTGATGACAAAGGGAATAACGTATGTTGTCATTACGGTTCGACCGATAAAGATCTTCGTAGAATATGTAGGAGCCAATATGAGCATCCCGGTCCCGCTGTTGGTTATTGACCGGAGAGGTGTTTCGGTCATGTCTACATAGTTCTCGAACCCATAGGGTCCGCACGCTTAACGTTCGATGACGATTTAATATTATATGAGTTATGTGATTTGGTGACCGAATGTTGTTCGGAGTCCCAGATGAGATCACGGACATGACGAGGAGTCTCGAAATGGTCGAGAGGTAAAGATTGATATATAGGACGATAGATTCGGACACCGGAAGTGTTCCGAATGGTACCGCGTACATATCGGGTCACCAGAAGGGGTTCCGGGCACCCCCGGCAAAAGATATGGGCCTAATGAGCCAAGAGGGGAAACGCGGCAGCCAGCAGGGGCTGCTGCGCCCCCCACATGGGCCGTACCAAAGGAGAAGGAAAGAGGGGAAAATAGAAGGGAGGGGAGGGATTCGGCCTCCCCCTTCCTTCCCTCCTCCCTCCTCCTTCCTTCCCCCTCCGGAACTTATGGAAGGGGGGAGGCCGAATTGGGGAGGCGCCCAAGTAGGATTCCTCCTACTTGGGGTGCCCCCTTGCTGCTCCCCTCCCTCTCCCACCTATATATACATGGGGAGGGGGCGCCTAGAACACAGAACAACAACATTTGTTAGCCGTGTGCGGCGCCCCCCTCCACAGATTACACCCTCGGTCATATTCTCGCGGTGCTTAGGCGAAGCCCTGCGCGGATCACTTCACCATCACCATCACCACACTGTCGTGCTGACGGAACTCATCTACTTCCTCGACACTTTGCTGGATCAAGAGTTCGAGGGACATCATCGAGCTGAACGTGTGCAAAACTCGAAGGTGTCGTACGTTCGGTACTTGATTGGTCGAAACGAGAAGAAGTTCGACTACATCAACCGCGTTGTGAAACGCTTCCGCTTTCGGTCTACGAGGGTACGTGGACACACTCTCCCCCTCCTGTTGCTATGCATCTCCTAGATAGATCTTGCGTGAGCGTAGGAATTTTTTTGAGATTGCATGCCATGTTTCCCAATAGTGGCATCCGAGCCATGTCTATGCGTAGATGATATGCACGTGTAGAACACAAAGAGTTGTGGGCGGTGATAGTCATACTGCTTACCACCAACGTCTTATTTTGGTTCAGCGGTATTGTTGGATGAAGCGGCCCGGACCAACCTTACATGACCACGTTCATGAGACCGGTTCCACCGACAGACATGCAACTAGTTTTGCATAAAGGTGGCTGGCGGGTGTCTGTTTCTCCTACTTTAGTTGAATCGAATTTGACTGCGGCCGGTCCTTGTTGAATTTTAAAACATCAAACTTGACGAAACACCATTGTGGTTTTGTTGCGTAGGTAAGAACGGTTCTTGCTAGAAGCCCATAGAAGCCACGTAAAACTTGCAACAACAAAGTAGAGGACGTCTAACTTGTTTTTGCAGGGCATGTTGTGATGTGATATGGTCATGACATGATGTGATATACGTTATTGTATGAGATGATCATGTTTTGTAAAAGTTACCGGCAACCGGCAGGAGCCTTATGGTTGTCTCTTTATTGTATGAAATGCAAACGCCATGTAATTGCTTTACTTTATCACTATGTGTTAGCGATAGTTGTAGAAGCAATAGTTGGCGAGACGACCACGACGCAACGATGGAGATCATGACGATGCTTTGGAGATGGAGATCAAAAGCACGAGATGATGATGGCCATATCATGTCACATATTTTGATTGCATGTGATGTTTATCTTTTATGCATCTTATTTTGCTTAGTACGGCGGTAGCATTATAAGATGATCCCTTAACTAAAATTTCAAGGTATAAGTGTTCTCCCTAAGTATGCACCGTTGTGACAGTTCATCGTGTTGAGACACCACGTGATGATCAGGTGTGATAGACTCTACGTTCAAATACAATGGGTGCAAGATAGTTTTGCACATGCGGAATACTCGGGTTAAACTTGACGAGCCTAGCATGTACAGACATGCCTCGGAACACTGGAGACCGAAAGGTCGAACATGAATCATATAGATATGATCAACATAGATATGTTCACCATTGATAACTACTCCATCTCACGTGATGATCGGACATGGTATAGTTGATTTGGATCACGTATCATTTAGATGACTGGGAGGATGTCTATCTAAGTGGGAGTTCTTAAGTAATTTGATTAACTGAACTTAATTTATCATGAACTTAGTCCTGATAGTATTTGCATATCTATGTTGTAGATCAATGGCCCGTGCTACCGTTCCCTTGAATTTTAATGCGTTCCTAGAGAAAGCTAAGTTGAAAGATGATGGTAGCAACTACACGAACTAGGTCCGTAACTTGAGGATTATCCTCATTGCTGCACAGAAGAATTGTGTCCTTGATGCACCGCTAGGTGTGCCACCCCCTCCAGCAACTGCAGACGTTATGAACGCCTGGCAGTCGCGTGTTGATGACCACTCGATAGTTCAGTGTGCCATGCTTTACGGCATACAATCGGGACTTCAAAGACGTTTTGAACGTCATGGAGCATATGAGATGTTCCAAGAGTTGAAGTTAATATTTCAAGCAAATGCCCGAGTTGAGAAATATGAAGTCTCCAACAATTTCTATAGCTGCAAGATGGAGGAGAACAGTTCTGTCAGTGAACACATACTCAAAATGTCTGGGTATCATAATCACTTGACTCAGCTGGGAGTTAATCTTCCAGATGATAGTGTTATTGATAGATTTCTCCAATCACTGCCACCAAGCTATAAAGGCTTCGTGATGAACTATAATATGCAAGGGATGGAGAAGACAATTCTCGAGCTCTCTGCAATGCTCAAAGCTGCGGAGGTAGAATACAAGAAGGAACATCAAGTGTTGATGGTTACTAGTTTCAAGAAAAAGGGCAAGGGAAAGAAGGGGAACTTCAAGAATAATGGCAAGCAAGTTGCCACTCCCGGGAAGAAGCCCAAAGCTGGACCCAAGCCTGAAACTGAGTGCTTCTACTGCAAAGGGACTGGTCACTGGAAGCGGAACTGCCCCAAGTATTTGGCGGATAAGAAGGATGGCAAAGTGAACAAAGGTATATTTGATATACATGTTATTAATGTGTACATTACTAATGCTCGTAGTAGCGGCTGGGTATTTGATACTGGTTCGGTTGCTCATATTTGTAACTCAAAACAGGGGCTACGGATTAAACGAAGATTGGCTAAGGACGAGGTGACGATGCGCGTCGGGAATGGTTCCAAGGTCGATGTGATCGCCGTCGGCACGCTACCTCTACATCTACCTTCGGGGTTAGTTTTAGGCCTGGATAATTGTTATTTGGTGCCAGCGTTGAGCATGAACATTATATCTGGATCTTGTTTAGTGCGATACGGTTATTCATTTAAATCAGAGAATAATGGTTGTTCTATCTATATGAGTAATATCTTTTATGGTCATGCACCCGTGAGGAGTGGTCTTTTTTTTGAATCTCGATTGTGGTGATACACATATTCATAATATTGATGCCAAAAGATGCAAAGTTGATAATGATAGTGCAACATATTTGTGGCACGGCCGTTTAGGTCATATTGGTGTAAAGCGCATGAAGAAACACCATGCAGATGGACTTTTGGAATCACTTGATTATGAATCATTTGATACTTGCAAACCATGTCTCATGGGAAAGATGACTAAAACTCCGTTCTCCAGAACAATGGAGCGAGCCAATGACTTATTGGAAATAATACATACCGATGTATGCGGTCCGATGAGTGTTGAGGCACGCCTGCGGGTATCGTTATTTTCTGACCTTTACAGATGATTCGAGTAGATATGGGTATATCTACTTAATGAAACACAAGTGTGAAACATTTGAAAAGTTCAAAGAATTTCAGAGTGAAGTGGAGAATCATCGTAACAAGAAAATAAAGTTTCTACGATCTGATCGCGGAGGCGAATATTTGAGTTACGAGTTTGGCCTTCATTTAAAACAATGTGGAATAGTTTCAAAACTCACGCCACCTGGAACACCACAGCGTAATGGTGTGTCCGAACATCGTAACTGCACTTTATTAGATATGGTGCGGCCTATGATGTCTCTTACCGATTTACCACTATTGTTTTGGGGTTATGCATTAGAGACAGCTGCATTCACGTTAAATAGGGCACCATCTAAATCTGTTGAGACGACACTGTATGAACTATGGTTTGGCAAGAAACCTAAGCTGTCATTTCTTAAAGTTTGGGGTTGCGACACTTATGTCAAAAGGCTTCAGCCTGATAAGCTCGAACCCAAATCAGAGAAGTGCGTCTTCAAAGGATACCCTAAGGAAACAATTGGGTACACCTTCTACCATAGATCTGAAGGCATGACCTTTGTTGCCAAGAATGGAACATTTCTAGAGAAGGAGTTTCTCTCGAAAGAAGTGAGTGGGAGGAAAGTAGAACTTGATGAGGTAATTGTACCTTCTCTCGAATTGGAAAGTAGCTCATCACAGAAAACCGTTCCAGTGATGCCTACACCAACTAGAGAGGAAGCTAATGATGATGATCAACAAACTTCAAATCAAGTTACTACTGAGCCTCGTAGGTCAACCAGAGCACGATCCGCACCAGAGTAGTACAACAATCCTATCTGGAAGTCATGTTACTAGACCATGGTGAACCTATGAACTATGAAGAAGCTATGATGAGCCCAGATTCCGATAAATGGCTTAAGGCCATGAAATCTGAGATAGGATCCATGTATGAGAACAAAGTGTGGACTTTGGTGGATTTGCCCGATGATCGGCGAGCCATAGAGAATAAATGGATCTTCAAGAAGAAGACTGATGCTAATGGTAATGTTATTGTCTACAAAGCTTGACTTGTCACGAAAGGTTTTTGACAAGTTCAAGGAGTTGAATACGATGAGACTTTCTCACCCGTAGCGATGCTTAAGTCTGTCCGAATCATGTTAGCAATTGCTGCATTTTATGATTATGAAATCTGACAAATGGAGGTCAAAAATGCATTCCTTAATGGATTTCTCAAAGAAAAGTTGTATATGATGCAACCAGAAGGTTTTGTCGATCCTAAAGGTGCTAACAAAGTGTGCAAGCATCTCGGAGTTGGAATATATGCTTTGATGAGGTGATCAAAGCATATGGTTTTATATAGACTTTCAGAGAAGCCTGTATTTACAAGAAAGTGAATGGGAGCTCTATAGTATTTCTAATATTATATGTGTGTAATATCCCAAATTTTCAATTTGAAATGTTATACATTGATCATTCATGCATATCATATTTTGTTGCATTTCGTTTCGCGATCCTCGAAATTCTAAGCAACTCAAGGACCCTCGGAGAGAGTTGGGGATTTCACTGTTTTCATATTTGAATTTTATCAAATATTGACACGAGGATTATTTGTTTTAATGATTTTTCTCTCTGAAAAAATTTCATATTAAAATATATGAGAGGAGATAATATGACTTCTCCAAAATAAATTAAATATTGGAGGAAAAATATTAAAATCAAATATTTGATTTTATTCGGATTTTATTGCTATTTTATTCGCATTACAAAAATTGCATCTTTTCAAAATTGCATTTTAGGGCCAAGAAAATGTTCATCTTGTTCTAAATATTTTATTTAGACGGTGAAAATTAGTTTTGGAATTTTTATATTTTTATTTATTTTTCTAGGATTTATTTTCGCCGGAATCTGTTTAAAAGAAAAGAGCCCGCCGGACCGAACTGGACCGAGGCCCACCTGGCCCAGCCTCCCCGCGCCGCCGTCTCCCACGTGGAGACCGCGACCGCCCCGCCGCCACTCGCCGTGGCCGAGTCGGCCACGCCACCCCGCCCCCTCCCGCAAGCCACCTCTCCCCCCCTTTAAAAGTCGACCCGGGCCCCCCTGGAGCCCCAAGCCGAGCCGCCGCCGCCGCAAGTCGCCCGCCTCGCCGCCTTGCGCCGCCGCCGCCGCTCGCCGCTGCCGCCGCGCCGCCGCCGAGCCACCCCGCGCCGCCCTCCGCCACCCCGCGCCGCCGCCCCGCCTCGCCGCGGAAGCCGCCGGAGCCGCCGCCGATCCGATCCGATCTCGCCGTTCGGTTTTTTCCGGTTTAGGTAAAAATCGTCGGTTTTTTTTATAAAACCCCTAGTTTCGTTTTTTTAGATCAGTTCGTTGGTTTTCTCGGTTTAGTTTATTTAGCGGACGTTCGTCCGTACGTTCGTTTTAACGAACGGCTTTCGCCCGTTAGTCACAGTCAACGAACGTTCGTTCATTAGCCTGTTCATCAGTTTTCTTTTTCTCGGGTTTTTCGCGATTATTTTCGATCGCGATTTCTGATCCGATTTTCGTTTTAGTTTATCTTTTCGCTCGTTTATCGGAATCAGGCGATTCAAGCGCCTAGATCTTCGCCTCGAAACCCTCTTTCTGTTTAATCAACTTGAACAAGATTTTGGTACTGTAAAATTCGACTTTAGTCCATATTAGTAAACGGATCTCGTTTCTTTCGCAGTTTGAGTTTCGTTGCTCCGTTTGATTTGATTCTTTTTGCAAACCGGAGTTCTTAAGTTGAACTTTCTGGTCAATTCTTCTTATTTGAGTTTTGCCCGTGCATCCATGATTGATTGCTTATGTATGCTATTGTTTGTTTGCGATAGAATTACCGGAGTGCGAAGCGTGCTACTACGAGTCCCTAGGTTTTGCGGATCGTCAGCAAGGCAAGTAACACATTGATCATACTCTTTTCATACCCAGTTTTTATGCATTAGCTCCAATCCTCAAACACTGCATGATTAGGATGTGATTAACTTGTGGGGATTGGGAAGTAGTTGATGAGGTAGAACCTATTGCCTTGTTATAATCAAACCCTTGGGAGTTACTTCTACGTATTGCTTATATTGCTATGCTATGCTCGTAGACGTGGTTTGGGTGAGTGAATTCATGACAGATGTGAGATTGTTAATTAATGGTTCAACCTATGGTGGCAACTTTAATACACATCTGGGTGGATTGCTTGTCGGGCATCTGGAGAATCCAGTGTTGTCCTAGGATATCCCGGAGTACCCGTGTGATCATCCTAAGGTCCGCCACCCAGGCTCAAAGGGAACTAAGATATTTCATGCTAGAAACTTCCGTGTGCAGCCACAAGCTATTATGGGCACTAGCATAGTTGAGTAAGTTGCATGACCTCTTCCAGTGGTAGGCTAGCAGATCTAGAGGGATGTAGGTTGGTACTGTCTACCCGGGGTTAGAGTTAATGCTTCTGAAAGACTGTGTCTCGGTCATCCGTTTCTCAAACACCATGTAGTGCGAGAAATCCAACGGAGGAGATCGAGTCTTGTGGGGAAAAGTGCGCAAACCTTTGCAGAGTGTACAATCTAATCATGGTTAGCCGTGTCCCCAGTTATGGACATCTTGAGTATCTAGTACTTGGATTATCCTAAGTATCTCATCACTCTAATTCAATATGTTGGGTTGATAATTACTTTTAATTGGGATTGAGTTGGAGGAACCTTCTCAATGATGTTTCAACTACCATGATAGTTAAATAAAATTTATTCCTTTGTTGTAGGGAAAAATTGGCTTTTCGCAAAACTATAACCATAGAGCTTTCCACCAGCCAAATATGCATGTAGTGATAGCATTATTCTGTTCTTGCTCTACTGTGTTATATTGCCAGCATATTCCATGTGCTGACCCATTTTCGGGCTGCAACGTATTATGTTGCAGACTTTTCAGATGAGGAGTAAGGTTCGTTAGGTCGTTGCCGTGCAGCTCAGCTATGCCGTTGGAGTTGATGGACTCACTTTATCTTCCAAGCCTTCCGCTATTATCGTATTAGATGGCCTTAAGCCATATTTATTGTAATAAGTTCTCTTCTGAGACATTCGATGTAATAAGTGTGTGACTGCTACTCTATTATAAATCCTTCGAGTACTGTGTGTGTCAGCATTACCGATCCAGGGATGACACGGAAGCACAGCGACTTGACCGTTTGAGGTCGGGTCGCTACAATGTGGACGACATATTATTGATTGGAAATGATGTAGAATTTCTGGATAGCATAAGAGGATACTTGAATAAAAGTTTTTCAATGAAAGACCTTGGTGAAGCTGCTTATATATTGGGCATCAAGATCTATACAGATAGATCAAGACGCTTAATAGGACTTTCACAAAGCACATACCTTGATAAAGTTTTGAATGAGTTCAAAATGGATCAGTCAAAGAAAGGGTTCTTGCCTGTGCGACAAGGTGTGCAATTGAGTCATACTCAATGCCTGACCACTACAGAAGATAGAGAGAAAATGAAAGTCATTCCCTATGCCTCAGCCATAGGTTCTATCATGTATGCTATGTTGTGTACCAGACCTGATGTGTGCCTTGCTATAAGTCTGGCAGGGAGGTACCAAAGTAATCCAGGAGTGGATCACTGGACAGCGGTCAAGAACATCCTGAAGTACCTGAAATGGACTAAGGATATGTTTCTCGTTTATGGAGGTGACAAAGTGCTCGTCGTAAATGGTTACGTCGATGCTAGCTTTGAAACTGGTCCGGATGACTCTAAGTCACAAATCGGATACGTATTTATACTGAATGGTGGAGCTGTCAGTTGGTGCAGTTCCAAGAAGAGCGTCGTGGCGGGATCTACGTGTGAAGCGGAGTACATAGATGCTTCGGAAGCAACAAATGAAGGAGTCTGGATGAAGGAGTTCATATCTGATCTAGGTGTAATACCTAGTGCATCGGGTCCAATGAAAATCTTTTGTGACAATACTGGAGCAATTGCTTTGGCGAAGGAATCTAGATTTCACAAAAAAACCAAACAAATCAAGAGACGCTTCAACTCCATCCGTGATCAAGTCAAGGAGGGAGACATAGAGATTTGCAAAATACATGCGGATCTGAATGTAGCAGACCCGTTGACTAAGCCTCTTCCACGAGCAAAACATGATCAGCACCAAGACTCCATGGGTGTTAGAATCATTACATTGTAATCAAGATTATTGACTCTATTGCAAGTGGGAGACTGAAGGAAATATGCCCTAGAGGCAATAATAAAGTTGTTATTTTATATTTCCTGATTCATGATAAATATTTATTATTCATGCTAGAATTGTCTTGATCGGAAACCTTAATACATGTGTGAATACATAGACAAACACTGTGTCCCTAGTGAGCCTCTACTTGACCAGCTCGATGATCAAAGATGGTTAAGGTTTCCTAACCATGGACATGAGTTGTCATTTGATAACGGGATCACATCATTAGGAGAATGATGTGATGGATATGACCCATCCGTTATCTTAGCATATTGATCGTTCAGTTTTATTTCTATTGCTTTCTTCATGTCAAATACATATTCCTTCGACTATGAGATTATGCAACTCCCGGATACCGGAGGAATACCTTGTGTGCTATCAAATGTCACAACGTAACTGGGTGATTATAAAGATGCTCTACAGGTATCTCCGAAGGTGTTTGTTGGGTTGGCATAGATCGAAATTAGGATTTGTCACTCCGAGTATCGGAGAGGTATCTCTGGGCCCTCTCGGTAATGCACATCATAAGACCCTTGCAAGCAATGTGACTAATGAGTTAGTTGCGGGATGATGTATTACGGAACAAGTAAAGAGACTTGCCGGTAACGAGATTGAACTAGGTATGAAGATACCGACGATCGAATCTCGGGCAAGTAACATACCGATGACAAAGGGAATAACGTATGTTGTCATTGCGGTTCGACCGATAAAGATCTGCGTAGAATATGTAGGAGCCAATATGAGCATCTAGGTCCCACTGTTGGTTAATTACCGAAGAGGTGTCTCGGTCATGTCTACATAGTTCTCGAACCCGTAGGGTCCGCACGCTTAACGTTTGATGACGATTTAGTATTATATGATTTATGTGATTTGGTGACTGAATGTTGTTCGGAGTCCCGAATGAGATCACAGACATGACGAGGAGTCTCAAAATGGTCGAGAGGTAAAGATTGATATATATAGGACATCTTATTCGGACACCAACAGTGTTCCGGAGGGTACCGGGTACATATCGGGTCACCAGAAGGGGTTCCGGGCACCCCTGGCATAAGATAAGGGCCTAATGGGCAAAGAGGTGAAATACAGCAGCTAGCAGGGGCCGCTGCGCCCCCCCATATGGGCCGAACCAGAGGAGAAGGAAAGAGGGGAAGAGAGAAGGAAGGGGAGGGATTCGGCCTCCCCCTTCCTTTCCTCCTCCCTCCTCCTTCCTTCCCCCTCCGGGACTTATGGAAGGGGGAGGCCGAATTGGGGAGGCGCCCAAGTAGGATTCCTCCTACTTGAGGCGCCCCCTTGCTGTTGGGAAACGTAGCTTGCAATTTCAAAAAAAAATCCTAAGATCACACAAGATCTATCTAGGAGATGCATAGCAATGAGGGGGGGGGGAGTGTGTCCACGTACCCTCGTAGAACGAAAGCGGAAGCGTTTAACAACACGATTGATGTAGTCGAACTTCTTCTCGTTCCGACCGATCAAGCACCGAACGTACGGCACCTCCGAGTTCTGCACACGTTCAGCTCGATGATGTGCCTTGAACTCTTGATCCAGCAAAGTGTCGAGGAAGAGTTCCGCCAGCACGACGGCGTGGTGACGGTGATGATGAAGTGATCCGCGCAGGGCTTCGCCTGAGCACTACGTGAATATGACCGGAGGCATAAACTGTGGAGGGGGGCGCCGTACACGGCTAACAATGTTTGATGTGTGTTCGAGGCGCCCTCCCCACGTATATATAGGTGGGAGGGGGAGGGGAACAGCCCTAGGGCGCCCCAAGTAGGAGGAATTCTACTTGGGGGCCTAGTCCAATTCCCCCCCCCCCCCGTTACCATGTTTTCCGGAGAGGGAAGGAAGGCGGAGAGAGGAGGGAAGGAAGGGGGAGGCTGAATTGCCTCCCCTTCCTTCTCTCTTCCCCTTTTCCCTTCCCCTTCCTATTCGGCCAACAAGGGGGGCGCAGCAGCCCATGTTGGCTGCTGCGTTTCCCCTCTTGGCCTAATAGGCCCATATCTTTGCCGGGGGATGCCCGGAACCCCTTCCGGTGACCCGATATGTACCCGGTACCCCCGGAACACTTCCGGTGTCCGAATATCATCGTCCTATATATGAATCTGTACCTCTCGACCATTTCGAGACTCCTCATCATGTCCGTGATCTCATCCGGGACTCCGAACAAGATTCGGTCACCAAATCACAAAACTCATATAATACAAATCGTCATCGAACGTTAAGCGTGCGGACCCTATGGGTTCGATAACTATGTAGACATGACCGAGACTCCTCTCCGGTCAATAACAAGTAGCGGAACCTGGATGCTCATATTGTCTCCCACATATTCTACGAAGATCTTTATCGGTCGAACCGTTATGACAACATACGTTATTCCCTTTGTCATCGGTATGCTACTTGCCCGAGATTCAATCGTCGGTATCTTCATACCTAGTTCAATCTCGTTACCGGCAAGTCTCTTACTCGTTCTGTAATACATCATCTCGCAACTAACTCATTAGTCACATTGCTTGCAAGGCTTCTTATGATGTGCATTACCGCGAGGGCCCAGAGATACCTCTTCGATACTCGGAGTGACAAATCCTAATCTCGATCTATGCCAACCCAACAAACACCTTCGGAGATACCTGTAGACCATCTTTATAATCACCCAGTTACGTTGTGACGTTTGATAGCACACAAGGTATTCCTCCGGTATCCGGGAGTTGCATAGTCTCATAGTCAAAGGAATATGTATAAGTCATGAAGAAAGCAATAGCAATAAAACTTAACGATCATTATGCTAAGCTAACAAATGGGTCTTGTCCATCACATCATTCTCCTAATGATGTGATCCCGTTCATCTGACCACACATGTCTATGGTTAGGAAACTTAACCATTTTTTATTAATGAGCTAGTCTAGTAGAGGCTTACTAGGGACACTGTGTTTGTCTATGTATTGGCACATATATCAAGTTTCCGGTTAATACGATTCTTGCATGAATAATAAACATTTATGATGATATAAGAAAATATAAATAACAACTTTATTATTGCCTCTAGGGCATATTTCCTTCAGTCTCCCACCTGCACTAGAGTCAATAATCTAGATTACAATAATGATTCTAACACCCATGGAGTCTTGGTGCTGATCATGTTTTGCTCGTGGAAGAGGCTTAGTCCATGGGTCTGCCACATTCAGATCCATATGTATTTTGCAAATCTCTATGTCTCCCTCCTTGACTTGATCATTGATGGAGTTGAAGCGTCTCTTGATGTGTTTGGTTCTTTTGTGAAATATGGATTCCTTCGCCAAGGCAATTGCTCCAATATTGTCACAAAAGATTTTCATTGGACCCGATGCACTAGGTATTACACCTAGATCGGAGATGAACTCCTTCATCCAGACTCCTTCATTCGCTGCTTCTGAAGCAGCTATGCACTCCGCTTCACATGTAGATCCCGCCACGACGCTTTGCTTGGAACTGCACCAACTGACAGCTCCACCATTAAATATAAATACGAAGCCGGTTTGTGACTTAGAGTAATCTAGATGAGTGTCAAAGCTAGCATCGACGTAACCATTTACGACGAGCTCTTTGTCACCTCCATAAACGAGAAACATATCCTTAGTCCTTTTCAGGTACTTCAGGATGTTCTTGACCGCTGTCCAGTGATCCACTCTTGGATTACTTTGGTACCTCCCTGGTAGACTTATAGCAAGGCACACATTAGGTCTAGTACACAGCATAGCATACATGATAGAACCTATGGTTGAGGCATAGGGAATGACTTTCATTTTCTCTCTATCTTCTGCAATGATCGGGCATTGAGTCTGACTCAACTTCACACCTTGTAACACAGGCAAGAACCCTTTCTTTAACTGATCCATTTTGAACTTCTTCAAAACTTTATCAAGGTATGTGCTTTGTGAAAGTCCAATTAAGTGTATTGATCTATCTCTATAGATCTTGATGCCCAATATAAGCAGCTTCACCGAGGTCTTTCAGTGAAAAAAAATTCAAGTATCCTTTTATGCTTTCCAGAAATTCTATATCATTTCCAATCAACAATATGTCATCCACATATAATATTAGAAATGCTACAGAGCTCCCACTCACTTTCTTGTAAATACAGGCTTCTCCAAAAGTTTGTATAAAACCATATGCTTTGATTACCTCATCAAAGTGTATATTCCAACTACGAGATACTTGCACTAGTCAATAAATGGATCGATGGAGCTTGCACACTTTGTTAGCACCTTTAGGATCGACAAAACCTTCTGGTTGCATCATATACAACTCTTCTTTAAGAAATCCATTAAGGAATGCAGTTTTGACGTCCATTTGCCAGATTTCATAATCATAAAATGCGGCAATTGCTAACATGATTCGGACAGACTTAAGAATCGCTACGGGTGAGAAGGTCTCATCGTAGTCAAATCTTTGAACTTGTCGAAAACCTTTCGCGACAAGTCGAGCTTTGTAGACAGTAACATTACCATCAGCGTCAGTCTTCTTCTTGAAGATCCATTTATTCTCTATGGCTTGCCGATCATCGGGCAAGTCAACCAAAGTCCATACTTTGTTCTCATGCATGGATCCCATCTCAGATTTCAAGGCCTCAAGCCATTTTGCTGAATCTGGGCTCATCATCGCTTCCTCATAGTTCGTAGGTTCGTCATGGTCTAGTAACATGACTTTCAGAACAGGATTACCGTACCACTCTGGTGCAGAACGTGCTCTGGTTGACCTACGAGGTTCGGTAGTAACTTGATCTGAAGTTTCATGATCATTATCATTAGCTTCCTCACTAGTTGGTGTAGGCATCACAGGAACGGTTTTCTGTGATGAGCTACTTTCCAATTCGAGAGAAGGTACAATTAGCTCATCAAGTTCTACTTTCCTCCCACTCACTTCTTTCGAGAGAAACTCCTTCTCTAGAAAGGATCCATTCTTAGCAACAAAGATCTTGCCTTCGGATCTGTGATAGAAGGTGTACCCAATAGTCTCTTTTGGGTATCCTATGAAGACGTACTTCTTCGATTTGGGTTCGAGCTTATCACGCTGAAGCTTTTTCACATAAGCATCGCAACCCCAAACTTTAAGAAACGACAGCTTAGGTTTCTTGCCAAACCACAGTTCATACGGTGTCGTCTCAACGGATTTAGACGGTGCCCTATTTAAAGTGAATGCAGCTGTCTATAATGCATAACCCCAAAACGATAGTGGTAAATCGGTAAGAGACATCATAGATCGCACCATATCTAATAAAGTACGGTTGCGACGTTCGGACACACCATTATGCTGTGATGTTCCAGGTGGCGTGAGTTGTGAAACTATTCCACATTGTTTTAAATGAAGGTCAAACTCGTAACTCAAATATTCGCCTCCGCGATCAGATCGTAGAAACTTTATTTTCTTGTTACGATGATTCTCCACTTCACTCTGCAATTCTTTGAACTTTTCAAATGTTTCAGACTTGTGTTTCATTAAGTAGATATACCCTTATCTGCTCAAATCAACTATGAATGTCGGAAAATAACGATACCCGCCGCGAGCCTCAATACTCATTGGACCGCATACATCGGTATGTATTATTTCCAATAAGTCAGTAGCTCTCTCCATTGTTCCGGAGAATAGAGTTTTAGTCATCTTTCCCATGAGGCATGGTTTGCAAGCATCAAATGATTCATAATCAAGTGATTCCAAAAGTCCATCCGCATGGAGTTTCTTCATGCGCTTTACACCAATATGACCTAAACGACAGTGCCACAAATATGATGCACTATCATTATCAAGTTTGCATCTTTTGGCATCAATATTATGAATATGTGTATCACCACGATCGAGATTCAACAAAAATAGACCACTCTTCAAGGGTGCATGACCATAAAAGATATTACTCATATAAATAGAACAACCATTATTATCTGATTTAAATGAATAACCGTCTCGCATTAAACAAGATCCAGATATAATGTTCATGCTCAACGTTGGCACCAAATAACAATTATTCAGGTGTAAAATTAATCCCGAAGATAGATGTAGAGGTAGCATGCTGACGGCGATCACATCGACCTTGGAACCATTCCCGACGTGCATCGTCACCTCATCCTTAGCCAATCTTCGTTTAATTCGTAGTCCCTGTTTCGAGATACAAATATGAGCAACCGAACAGGTATCAAATACCCAGGCAGTACTACGAGCATTAGTAAGGTACACATCAATAACATGTATATCAAATATACCTTTGTTCACTTTGCCATCCTTCTTATCCGCCAAATACTTGGGGCAGTTCCGCTTCTAGTGACCAATCCCTTTGCAGTAGAAGCACTCAGTTTCAGGCTTAGGTCCAGAGTTGGGCTTCTTCCCGGGAGTGGCAACTTGCTTGCCATTCTTCTTGAAGTTCCCCTTCTTTCCTTTGCCCTTTTTCTTGAAACTAGTGGTCTTGTTAACCATCAACACTTGATGCTCCTTCTTGATTTCTACCTCCGCAGCTTTGAGTATTGTGAAGAGCTCGGGAATAGTCTTCTCCATCCCTTGAGTATTATAGTTCATCACGAAGCCTTTATAGCTTGGTGGCAGTGATTTAAGAACTCTGTCAATAACACTATCATCTGGAAGATTAACTCCCAGCTGAGTCAAGTGGTTATGATACCCAGACATTCTTAGTATGTGTTCACTGACAGAACTGTTCTCCTCCATCTTGCAGCTATAGAACTTGTTGGAGACTTCATATCTCTCAACTCAGGCATTTGCTTGAAATGTTAACTTCAACTCCTGAAACATCTCATATGGTCCATGACGCTTAAAACGTCTTTCAAGTCCCGATTCTAAACAGTAAAGCATGGCACACTGAACTATCGAGTAGTCATCAGATCGAGCTTGCCAGACATTCATAGCATCAGCATCTGCTCCTGCAGGAGGCCTTTCACCTACCAGTGCATCAAGGACATAATTCTTCTGTGCAGCAATGAGGATAATCCTCAAGTTATGGACCCAGACCGTGTAGTTGCTACCATCATCTTTCAACTTAGCTTTCTCTAGGAACGCATTAAAATTCAAGGGAACGGTAGCACGGACATTGATCTATAACGTAGATATGCAAAAACTATCAGGACTAAGTTCATGATAAATTAAGTTCAATTAATCATATTACTTAAGAACTCCCACTTAGATAGACATCCCTCGAGTCATCTAAATGATCACGTGATCCAAATCAATTAAACCATTTCACATCATCACGTGAGATGGAGTAGTTTTCAATGGTGAACATCTCTATGTTGATCATATCTACTATATGATTCACGCTCGAACTTTCGGTCTCCAGTGTTCCGAGGCCATGTCTGTACATGCTAGGCTCGTCAAGTTTAACCTGAGTATTCCGCATGTGCAAAACTGTCTTGCACTTGTTGTATTTGAATGTAGAGCTTATCACACCCGATCATCACGTGGTGTCTTGGCACGGCAAACTGTCGCTGCGGTGCATACATAGGTAGAACACTTATACCTTGAAATTTTAGTAAGGGATCATCTTATAATGCTACCGCCGTACTAAGCAAAATAAGATGCATAAGAGATAAACATCACATGCAATCAAAATATCTGACATGATATGGCCATCATCATCTTGTGCCTTTGATCTCCATCTCCAGAGCACCGTCATGATCTCCATCATCACCGGCTTAACACCTTGATCTCCATCGTAGCATCGTGGTCGTCTCGCCAATTATTGCTTCTACAACTATAGCTAACACATAGTGATAAAGTAAAGCAATTACATGGCGTTTGCATTTCATACAACAAAGCGACAACCATAAGGCTCCTGCCAGTTGCCGATAACTTTTACAAAACATGATCATCTCATACAACAACGTATATCACATCATGTCTTGACCATATCACATCACAAAATGCCCTGCAAAAACAAGTTAGACGTCCTCTACTTTGTTGTTGCAAGTTTTACGTGGCTGCTACGGGCTTCTAGCAAGAACCGTTCTTACCTACGCATCAAAACCACAACGGTGTTTCGTCAAGTTTGCTATTTTAACCTTCAACAAGGACTGGCCATAGTCAAATTCGATTCAACTGAAGTTGGAGAAACAGACACCCGCCAGCCACCTTTATGCAAAACTAGTTGCATGTCTGTCGGTGGAACCGGTCTGATGAATATGGTCATGTAAGGTTAGTCTGGGCCGCTTCATCCAACAATACCACCGAATCAAAATAAGACATTGGTGGTAAGCAGTATGACTATCACCTCCCACAACTCTTTGTGTTCTACTCGTGCATATCATCTACACATAGACCTGGCTCGGATGCCGCTGTTGGGAAACGTAGCATGCAATTTCAAATAAAACCCTACGCTCACACAAGATCTATCTAGGAGATGCATAGAAATGAGAGGGGGAGAGTGTGTCCAGGTACCCTCGTAGACCGAAAGCGGTAGCGTTTGACAACGTGGTTGATGTAGTCAAACTTCTTCTCGTTCCGACCGATCAAGCACCGAACGTACGACACCTCCGAGTTCTCCACACGTTCAGCTCGATGACGTCCCTCGAACTCTTGATCCAGCAAAGTGTCGAGGAAGAGTTCCGTCAGCACGACGGCGTGGTGACGGTGATGGTGAAGTGATCCGCGCAGGGCTTCGCCTAAGCACTACGTGAATATGACCGGAGGCGTAAACTGTGGAGGGGGGTGCCGCACACGGCTAACAATGTTTGATGTGTGTTCTAGGCGCCCCCTCCCCACGTATATATAGGTGGGAGGGGGAGGGGAACAGCCCTAGGGCGCCCGAAGTAGGAGGAATCCTACTTGGGGGCCTAGTCCAATTCGTCCCCCCCCCCTACCATGTTTTCCGGAGAGGGAAGGAAGGGGGAGAGAGGAGGGAAGGAAGGGGGAGGCCGAGCTGCCTCCCCTTCCTTCTCTCTTCCCCTTTTCCCTTCCCCTTCCTATTCGGCCAACAAGGGGAGGGGGGCAGCAGCCCATGCTGGCTGCTGCGTTTCCCCTCTTGGCCCAATAGGCCCATATCTTTGCCGGGGGGTGCCCGGAACCCCTTCCGGTGACCCGATATGTACCTGGTACCCCACGAACACTTCTGATGTCTCGACCATTGCGGGACTCCTCGTCATGTCCGTGATATCATCCGGGACTCCGAACAACATTCAGTCACCAAATCACATAACTCATATAATACAAATCATCATCGAACGTTAAGCGTGTGGACCCTACGGGTTCGAGAACTATGTAGACATGACCGAGACTCATCTCCGGTCAATAACCAATAGCGGAACCTGGATGCTCATATTGGCTCCCACATATTCTACGAAGATCTTTATCTGTCGAACCGTTATGACAACATACGTTATTCCCTTTGTCATCGGTATGTTACTTGCCCGAGATTCGATCGTCGGTATCTTCATACCTAGTTCAATCTCGTTACCGGCAAGTCTCTTTACTTGTTCTGTAATACATCATCCCGCAACTAACTCATTAGTCACATTGCTTGCAAGGCTTATTATGATGTGCATTACCGAGAGGGCCCAGAGATACCTCTCCGATACTCGGAGTGACAAATCCTAATCTTGATCTATGCCAACCCAACAAACACCTTAGGAGATACCTGTAGAGCATCTTTATAATCACCCAGTTACGTTGTGCCGTTTGATAGCACACAAGGTATTCCTCCGGTATCCGGGAGTTGCATAATCTCATAGTCAAAGGAATATGTATAAGTCATGAAGATAGCAATAGCAATAAAACTTAACGATCATTATGCTAAGCTAACGGATGGGTCTTGTCCATCATATCATTATCCTAATGATGTGATCCCGTTCATCAAATTACAACACATGTCTATGGTTAGGAAACTTAACCATCTTTGATTAATGAGCTAGTCTAGTAGAGGCTTACTAGGGACACTGTGTTTTGTCTATGTATTCACGCATATATCAAGTTTCCGGTTAATACAATTATAGCATGAATAATAAACATTTATCATGATATAAGGAAATATAAATAACAACTTTATTATTGCCTCGAGGGCATATTTCCTTCAGTTGCTGCTCCCCTCCCTCTCCCACCTATATACATGGGGAGAGGGCGCCTAGAACACACAACAACAACATCTGTTAGCCGTGTGCGGGCCCCCCCTCCATAGATTACACACTCGGTCATATTCTCGCGGTGCTTTGGCGAAGCCCTGCGCGGATCACTTCACCATCGCCGTCACCACGCCGTCGTGCTGACGGAACTTATCTACTTCCTCGACACTTTGCTGGATCAAGAGTTCGAGGGACGTCATCGAGCTGAACGTGTGGAGAACTCGGAGGTGTCGTACGTTCGGTACCTGATCAGTCGGAACGAGAAGAAGTTCGACTACATCAACGGCGTTGTCAAACGCTTCCGCTTTCGGTCTACGAGAGTACGTAGGCACACTCTCCCCTCTCATTGCTATGCATCTCCTAGACAGATCTTGCGTGAGCGTAGGATTTTTTTTCAAATTGCATGCTACGTTTCCCAACATAAAAAAGGATGGAAGGGGGGAAAGGAATGTCTGTACTGTGGACAAGATGAAAACATTGATCATTTATTCTTTGAGTGTTCTGTGGCTAGATTTGTTTGGAGTCTAGCCAAATGTGCGTTTGATCTCAGAACTACTCCAAAAATTTAAGTGATTGCTTGAATATTTGGATCAAAACCTTCAGAAAACCTGAAAAGGATTTAGTCCTAGTTGGGATTTCTGTGATATTCTGGTCCCTGCGGAAATGCAGAAATGATTCTATCTTTAGAGCAAAAAAAATCATGATCCCATGACTTTTATCAGACTTATGTGCGGTTGGATTACTGATTGGTCTGTTTTGCAGAGAAGAAAACCAGAGAAAAAACTACTGATGCTGGGAGCAAAGCTAATCGAGCGGGTGGCAAATGAAATATACAAGGCGTCGTAGGGATGGAGGCTTGGAATGCGGCGGCTGGGAAGCTGATCATTTTCTGGCCCTGTCTTCTTGCAGGGTCTTCTGCTCCCCTTGCTTTAGCTTTGTATATCCTGCTTACCATGGAAAACTTATGTAATGATGTATGGCTTTTCCTTTGGACCTTTGGTTTCGAACCAGACTAGCATTGACGGGGATGATGTTTGTCTGGCTTGGTTTCGTTAATGAAATCGGAGGGAACCCCCTCTTTCGTTTATATGCCCCAGCTGCTGAATGACTTAGGCCAACTCCAACGTTCTGTATCAAAAGGGACACACCAAATAACTGCGGACAAGTCCGTTTCATTTAAAACAAACCTTTCAAAAAAGGACAAAACTCATGTAAACCGAACGATATTTATTAAATTTTGATATTTCAACCAAAAGGACGAAAGTTAACAAAGTTCAATTAAACTGCACCAAATTTAAACTAAACTAAATGAGGTACCGGACGGTGACCTTGTAGGCATGGCTTTCGAGGCCGCCAGCACCTCATTCTTCTTCATCGTTCTTCCGATGGCTGAAGGCCTTCAGGTGTTGTCGTGGACCTAATCGGGCGCTGCTGCATGCTCGCGGCGCATTTGCTCGACCACGTCCGCCTGGCGGCGAGGGTCAGGCGTAGACTCCGGCCCTCGCTGCCCACCCTTGCCCTTGCCAGCAAGGTTGCGGGCCAAGAGCTCGGATTTGGCCGGCCCCTGTTTCTAGAGTTGGTCGTTGATCCAATGTCGTCGGCAGGCGAACATGTACGCGGTGGTCCTGGACCGATCTTCGGCCCATGCCAACACGAGGTCGGGGTCGACGTCGACCCAGTCTGACGCCACATCCGACATCGCGAACGCCGCTCGACGCCTCGCGCCTCCTCGGTTGCCGCCATGGTGCACGAGGATGTGTCACCCCAACCACTACTGAGCTAGTGAAGGAGGCAGCCACGCGTGTTGCTGATTATCGTGGAGGGCGCCTCCGCCTCAGTCACAACGACTGCACCCCCCCCCCCCCCCCCCCCCCCCGACTGCCGACGGGGCGGGAGTGGCGGCGCCACCTCCTTGCCACGCCAGAATCAGTGTGACGGGGATGCCGGCTGGGGGAAGCACCCAGTCTGGCTGCGTGGAAGGACCGTCGGCTCCTCCTTGACGCGTGGCGGGGATGGCGGCTCCTCCTTGACGCAGCATCCCATCTGGACACTGTTGTTGGCCCCCGGTGATCATCATCGAGACTTCACCAAGTCTTAGGGCCTGTTCGGCCCTCCTCCTCTCCACACTCTGGCTCCGAGAGTTAGCGGAGTGCTAGTTAAAAGTCCCAAAGCGGGTGAATAGATGCTCCGCAGATCCTTAAATTTGGTGGAGCTAGTGGATCACCGAACAGCTCCTTAGTCTTAGTTAACTGGTTTTACAAGTACAGTGCAAACGACACGTTGAGGGCATGAAAGCATATGTAGAGCTAGATCGGCTGGAAACGGCGACACCACAGAGGAGGCCATGGCCAGTGCTTCTAGCCCGCCGCTAGTAGCACTCGGCGTGCTCCTCCTCCTCTTGTCCGTTAGTTCGGCCATTGCGCATGGCGGAGGAGCACATCAGGAACGCCGCCGGCAGCGCTACATGGTGGCGCAGACCAGCCACCTGATGGAGCCAAAATCCATCTGCTCTGGCCTCAAGGGTACGTACATTAGGTAGACGAGATGACGAAGATGTGTTGCGAGTACCATACGTGATACATGCTTCTTCTTCTTCTTCTTTTTTGCAGTGACTCCATCCGCGAATGGTACGTGGGTGCCGCTGCACCGGCCGTACGGCCCGTGCTCGCCGTCGGAGGGCACGCCGCCGCCCCTGGTCGAGATGCTCCCGCTGGGACCAGGCCCGCACGGACTACGTCCGAAGGAAGGCCACCGGCGAGGTGGACGACGTGCTCCACCCGGCCAGGCCGCACGTGGACATGATGCAGGTGGACTTCATGCTCCGAGGGAGCTTCGGCATCGGCTCTGGCTCCGGCGGCCAGGCGGCGATCGACGAGGACGACGAGGACGACCCCATGGTCCTGTCACAGACCATGGCCATCGACACCACCGAGGACGTGCCGTGGATCCAGTGCCTCCCGTGCCCCATCCCCCAGTGCTACCCGCAGCGGAACGCCTTCTTCGATCCCCGCAGGTCAGCAAAGTACCACTGGTTGTATTTTGTACTGTCTTCTAGATGCAGTAATGTAATATCCATTGGCGTACAGGTCGAGCACCGGCGCGCCCGTCCGCTGCGGCTCCCGCGCCTGCCGAACCCTCGGTGGCTACGCCAATGGCTGCTCCAAGCCCAACTCCACCGGAGACTGCCTGTACCGGATCGAGTACAGCGATCACCGGCTGACGCTCGGGACGTACATGACCGACACGCTGACCATCAGCCCCAGCACCACCTTCCTCAACTTCCGGTTCGGGTGCAGCCACGCCGTCCGCGGCAAGTTCAGCGCCCAGGCCTCCGGGACCATGTCGCTCGGCGGCGGGCCGCAGTCGCTCCTCTCGCAGACGGCCCGCGCCTACGGCAACGCCTTCTCCTACTGCGTCCCGGCGCCCAGCGCGGCCGGCTTCCTCTCCATCGGCGGGCCGGCCGACGGCGACGGCGGCGGCGGCTCGGGCACATTCGCGACCACGCCGCTGGTCAGGAACGCCAACGTCATCAACCCGACCATCTACGTGGTGCGGCTCGAGGGCATCGAGGTCGCCGGGCGGCGGCTCAACGTGCCGCCGGTGGTTTTCTCCGGCGGGACGGTCATGGACTCGAGCGCCATCATCACGCAGCTGCCACCCACCGCGTACCGCGCGCTGCGGCTGGCGTTCAGGAACGCCATGGGGCCGTACAAGACGCGCGCCCCGACGGGGAACCTCGACACCTGCTTCGACTTCGTGGGAGTCACCAACGTGACGGTGCCCGCGGTCTCCCTGGTGTTCGACGGCGGCGCCGTCATCGAGCTTGACCTTCTCGCCGTCCTGCTGGACGGATGCCTCGCCTTCGCGCCCGTCGCCGCAGATTTCGCGCTCGGCTTCATCGGCAACGTGCAGCAGCAGACGCACGAGGTGCTCTATGACGTCGCCGGAGGGGCTGTGGGCTTCCGCCGTGGTGCCTGCTAGCTGACCCTGAGCTAGCGCGCGGCGGCCAGCGCACGTGCTCAATCCTCTTCTTTGCCCTGTCGTTGTATTGGCAACATCTGTCGAGCCAAACCACAAACACATTGTCGTCATAATGCTAACTTCATATTTGCCCTGCAAGTGGGACCCACCTCTCTCATTGAGTCACAGGTATGGGAGCGAAAAGCTTCGAAATGAATTTGTTTTCCAGGAAAGAAAATGGAGAAGTATCGGGTGTGTGCTGGATTTGGTGGGGAAGCATATTCATCAATGGAAGGTGCTGTATCCGGACTCCCGGGCTGCGTTACTTCTCCGATGTTTGAAGCTGCTCAACCATCATCGCGGGGAACTGCTTAGGATTGCTTGGCGTGTTGATGATGCTGGGGTTGTTAGATAATGGAGCTGTTGTAGCTCTGCTCTCTTTCACCTCTCTTTTGGTTTTTAGCCAAAGACTAGCTTCTTTTTGAGAAACGTTTTCTCCTTTCAGTCCCGTAATAAGTCTGCTGCAGCTACTTATGGCTGGAGCCGAGAGCTGATAACAGTCCAGTGTTGGTTGTGCCTTTACTTTTTACTAAAAATTGGGGGGGGGGGGGGGGGGGGGGGGGGCAACCCCTTTCATTTCAAAAAAAATGGGAGCGAAAGTTAATCATAATACGACTTACATTTATATAACACCTAATAATTATTTAATCTATAATAATTAGCTAAACTAGCGGCCATATGGCAACGGCCACGTCCACCGCCACAACTACCTCCACCACCATGATCACGGCTTCATAGAATACGGCGACGTTGGCCCGGATGGCTTGAAAATGCGCTTCGACGGTGTTGTCCCATACCAGCCATTCGTCCGCGATGGCGCGGTCGTGGCGGCCCAAATGTGTTGCTCCATATGCACGTCCATCTGCGCGGCCTCTTCGAGGGCAGTGTCCATGTGCTCCGAAAAGGGGGCTAGAGAATCTATGGGCATCCGCGGGATACTCCTCCACCTCACCCCAAAACTGAATACGATGAAGGATTCATTCGGGTGCGTTGTGGACGAAGAACTAGGTCGTGGATTGAAGGAGGGCAAGATTGGAATGGGAGGCGCCGGAGATATGATTGAAGCAAGAGAGCAAAAGGCACCGTGTTGTATAGGCGGCTACGGGTGCCATTAAGGAGGTCGTTGGGGACCCTTACTGGGGAGGCAGCAGACGACTGGCAGCGGGCGATCAAAGGGCGCGTCTCCCAGTGAGAGACACTACGGCGCCCTGCTTGCACGCCTCTCGCCTACTTTCACACCTCCCAACCCGCTCACACGCAAGCTAGGAGATGATGTCGCATGACGGCCATCCAACGAGCAACCATGGGAAAAAAGTTACCCGTAAAAAAAACGAGCAACCGTGGGAATTCCAGAGGCGCGGGCGAGGCATTAGTGGTTGTGTGGCCATCACCGACAGTGAGTGGAAGGTCAGGCTACTTCAAACTAGGCTGTGGCGCGAGGAATAGGAAGCTCAAACTTCCGTCAAAGCAGACCTCACATGTAAGGGTCTGGTTGGACCGTGGATAACGCATGACATGTACACGAGAAAACCAATCTCGACGAAGGTACTCACACACAAAACAATTTTCACGAAGAGAAATCGCAACACAGAGGTTTTCTAAAGATCCCTCCAAAACTTGATACGGGTGTCTACCCTGAAAAACACATCGTTTCTATTTCATATAAAAATAACCTCCTTACATGACCGCACCCTTCTAGTACAAGCTGACGTGATCCATCTAATCAACTTGACCCTCACGTAAAAAAACATATTCTATCTATACATGCTACGCACAACTCAAAGGGAAACTAACACTTTAATCTACTCTGGACTCTGCTATATTTAATTACTAGTTGCCTTTTACATCTCAGCAACAAACACCATCTAACATGTATTTGTCTCAGCGCAGGTGGACCCCATCCTGACTCCTTTAAGCACAATCTGTCCCGCGTGATAAACTTTTTGATGCATGTAACTTGTTCTGGTGGCCGTGGACGTCCAAAGAAATGACCAACTTGATTTATTCTTTCTGCGTCCAAAACAAACTCTTGCATGCCCACGTAGTACATAACTTGATGTCTACTAATTGATTTTTGGTTGGACCCACTTCCATGCATGCGTGCTCCTTCATGTCCTAATTTATGGGAAGATAGAAACATATCTCCTTTTTTCTTGCTCATCATTTGTACAACTATGTCATGCTTAGTTGTGGCGCCTACTAATCCATCTACATCTTGGAGAACGTCTGTAGCATATTCAGTACTAGGTGTAGACGTTGTATCGTCAGCGATCATCGTAGTTAACTTACACACGGTCGTATCATCCTCTTGTCCTTGAAACGAAACCGTCCTCGGTTTCGAGTTGATCTCTTCAACAGTACTTTTCTTGGCGGACCGAATGACGACAGTAAGAATTTCAGTGATTTTGACTTTCTTCTTTTCTTCTTCTTTCTGCTCCTTTATCTTCTCAAGATGTTCTTTCCTCCAAGAAATAAAACGCTCTTCATCCATTGGCACGAGGCTGCACTTCTTACGCCTCCTGACAGTATATCTATGTGATTTGCAATCATACGTAACATCATGCTCTTTATACCATGGCTTGCCCAATAACAAGTGACATGAAATCATAGGTGCCGGAATCACGTCACATAAAACCTCGCAAAAATAATTTCCCAACAAAAACGGTACCTTGGTTTGGTGTGTCACAGTGAGCTCTTCATGACCCCAACGAAACAAGTACGGTCGTGCTCGTGGTGCCGTCGGTAGATCCAACTTCTCCACGATCTCGATGCTTGCGGCGTTGATCAAATTCATGTGATCGATAGTCATGGCACATGATCTCTCTCTGACCACCACACGGGTGTGAAAAAGTCCAGTCCAACGGCCTTCCTCCTCCAACTGAAATCCATAGGTTAACTTACTGAATAACGATACGCTTGCCATCTTCTCCATAGTGTCGTGAACAACCTGATGCTCTGATACCACCTGATATGGACCGAACCTCGTGGTGAGATCCGATCTGTTGTTGCTGCCCGATCTTTCACGACACTCCACCACCAGCAGTAGCAACCTCTCGCCCGCGCACGTGATGTACACGAAGTAGAGGGTTTGAACCTTGCGGCCCAGCACGAGAAAACCAATCTCGACGAAGGTACTCACACACAAAACAATTTTCACGAAGAGAAATCGCAACAGAGAGATTTTCTAAAGATCCCTCCAAAACTTGATACGGGTGTACCCTGAAAAACACATCGTTTCTATTTCATATAAAATAACCTCCTTACATGACCGCACCCTTCTAGTACTTATAGCTGACGTGATCCATCTAATCAACTTGACCCTCACGTAAAAAAACAAATTCTATCTATACATGCTACGCACAACTCAAAGGGAAACTGACACTTTAATCTACTCTGGACTCTGCTATATTTAATTACTAGTTGGCTTTTACATCTCAGCAACAAACACCATCTAACATGTATTTGTCTCAGCGCAGGTGGACCCCATCCTGACTCCTTTAAGCACAATCTGTCCCGCGTGATAAACTTTTTGATGCATGTAACTTGTTCTGGTGGCCGTGGACGTCCAAAGAAATGACCAACTTGATTTATTCTTTCTGCGTCCAAAACAAACTCTTGCATGCCCACGTAGTACATAACTTGGTGTCTACTAATTGATTTTTGGTTGGACCCACTTCCATGCATGCGTGCTCCTTCATATCCTAATTTATGGGAAGATAGAAACATATCTCCTTTTTTCTTGCTCATCATTTGTACAACTATGTCATGCTTAGTTGTGGCGCCTACTAATCCATCTACATCTTGGAGAACGTCTGTAGCATATTCAGTACTAGGTGTAGACGTTGTATCGTCAGCGATCATCGTAGTTAACTTACACACGGTCGTATCATCCTCTCGTCCTTGAAACGAAACCGTCCTCGGTTTCGAGTTGATCTCTTCAACAGTACTTTTCTTGGCGGACCGAATGACGACAGTAAGAATTTCAGTGATTTTGACTTTCTTCTTTTCTTCTTCTTTCTGCTCCTTTATCTTCTCAAGATGTTCTTTCCTCCAAGAAATAAAACGCTCTTCATCCATTGGCACGAGGCTGCACTTCTTACGCCTCCTGACAGTATATCTATGTGATTTGCAATCATACGTAACATCATGCTCTTTATACCATGGCTTGCCCAATAACAAGTGACATGAAATCATAGGTGCCGGAATCACGTCACATAAAACCTCGCAAAAATAATTTCCCAACAAAAACGGTACCTTGGTTTGGTGTGTCACAGTGAGCTCTTCATGACCCCAACGAAACAAGTACGGTCGTGCTCGTGGTGCCGTCGGTAGATCCAACTTCTCCACGATCTCGATGCTTGCGGCGTTGATCAAATTCATGTGATCGATAGTCATGGCACATGATCTCTCTCTGACCACCACACGGGTGTGAAAAAGTCCAGTCCAACGGCCTTCCTCCTCCAACTGAAATCCATAGGTTAACTTACTGAATAACGATACGCTTGCCATCTTCTCCATAGTGTCGTGAACAACCTGATGCTCTGATACCACCTGATATGGACCGAACCTCGTGGTGAGATCCGATCTGTTGTTGCTGCCCGATCTTTCACGACACTCCACCACCAGCAGTAGCAACCTCTCGCCCGCGCACGTGATGTACACGAAGTAGAGGGTTTGAACCTTGCGGCCCAGCACGAGAAAACCAATCTCGACGAAGGTACTCACACACAAAACAATTTTCACGAAGAGAAATCGCAACAAAGAGATTTTCTAAAGATCCCTCCAAAACTTGATACGGGTGTACCCTGAAAAACACATCGTTTCTATTTCATATAAAAATAACCTCCTTACATGACCGCACCCTTCTAGTACTTATAGCTGACGTGATCCATCTAATCAACTTGACCCTCACGTAAAAAAACAAATTCTATCTATACATGCTACGCACAACTCAAAGGGAAACTGACACTTTAATCTACTCTGGACTCTGCTATATTTAATTACTAGTTGGCTTTTACATCTCAGCAACAAACACCATCTAACATGTATTTGTCTCAGCGCAGGTGGACCCCATCCTGACTCCTTTAAGCACAATCTGTCCCGCGTGATAAACTTTTTGATGCATGTAACTTGTTCTGGTGGCCGTGGACGTCCAAAGAAATGACCAACTTGATTTATTCTTTCTGCGTCCAAAACAAACTCTTGCATGCCCACGTAGTACATAACTTGGTGTCTACTAATTGATTTTTGGTTGGACCCACTTCCATGCATGCGTGCTCCTTCATATCCTAATTTATGGGAAGATAGAAACATATCTCCTTTTTTCTTGCTCATCATTTGTACAACTATGTCATGCTTAGTTGTGGCGCCTACTAATCCATCTACATCTTGGAGAACGTCTGTAGCATATTCAGTACTAGGTGTAGACGTTGTATCATCAGCGATCATCATAGTTAACTTACACACGGTCGTATCAGTGCCGGTTCATTGAGAAATTCGGATGCTCGCCGGTTTGGAGGGATGGCCGGAGGCTGCGGCAAGCCCGATGGTGGGGGGCAATGGGAGGGCGGGCCGACGAAGCTGGCAAGCGAGCATCGCCTGTCGCGAGCGGCGGAGGATGATGATCCACCCGGTGGCACGGAGCGGTTTGGGGAAGAAGAAAGGGAAGGCAAAAGGTTAAAAGAGGTCATCTGGTCGTTGATTTTGCATCCAACGGGGAGAAACGGTTTATTTATTTTTCGCGAAAGGCTAAAAACGAGTCGATTGACCCGAAATCAGTTTTCAGTCGACTGAACAGGGTTCCGCGAACCGTGCAACTGAGAATAGACGAGTGCCATGACGTAGACGGGATGACGAGACGCGTGACATCAAACACAGCATGCCGGTAGCTAGAGCCTCTTTACGTCGCCGTACGAACACACTGCATCTGCAAAATGGCACATGCATACTTGCACAGTCACACCGGTTTTTGAGATTTTTTTTCTTCTCTTCGTTCATTTGCGACGACGACATGTCGTGTTGCTGCTGCACAACAGCACAAGTCCACTTGTACGTGAAAGTCGGAGGACACGGCCGGTCCCTCACCAGATAAATGCACTTGCTACGTGACGATGGTACGTAGGCTGCACGCCAGGACTGAAGCGCGGCGCTGCTGGTCACTGTCTCACTGAGCCTCCCAGTAATGGCGGTGCAGCAGTGGTAGTACCCACGGCCCCTACCTACGGTTCCATGTCCGTCATCTACCCTAGTCTTCTACAGTGAGAAGATAAGTGGTGTAGCTGTAAGCATCAATTGCTCTCTGTGTTGTCCTCTTCCTGTGGCTGTGGGCTCTGGCCTGAGTCATCACTCGCCTACGGTTGCACTTTCATATGATCTACCCTGCAATCATCAACTGCTCACAGTTTCCTACTACGTACTATTATTATTGCAGAAAGAAAAAAAAAGAGCTAAGGAAAGGTCAATGCTGCTCCTCCATGCATGCGTCTATATCGGATCTGCTCCATCGTCCACACTCCACAGTACCCATACAAGCACAGTCGCTCTTCCATCCCTCCGCAAGATGCGGAAAAGTAGGAGCACTTTCCGGTCAGTTACCATCCTTAAGAGCAACTCTAGCAGACCCGTAAAAATTCGACCTGCAAAACGCGTTTGCGGTTTCACGAAGATCGCGTTTGCGGGTCGAAAATATGCGCGGCCGATCAGATACCGTATCTAAATCTGCATAATTTGAAAAAACACTTTCGCGGAAGAAATTGCACAAACATAGTTCATCACATCACATACTACAGAGTTCATACATACTACATGATCAACAAATTAAGCATAGATCATACTACATGCGCGATGGCGGTAGCAACGGCGTCGAAGTCCGCGACGTAGTCCTCGGGCCCGACGACTCCGCGGCGGCCGAGCGGAGCGGGCTCCTCCTTCACCGGGACGAAGGCGAACGGCGCCGGCTCCTCCTCGTCGTCCGACCACTCCCTCTTCACGGGGAGAAAGCCCGCGCCAGATGACGAGGAGGATCCGGCGTAGGAAGACCTCGCGGAGGAGAAGGACGCGCGCCAGCGGTCATACTCCTCCGTCTCGCGGCGGTTGAAGCTCGCCGGCGGCGACATCCCATGGTTGGTCCACTTCCGGGCTCCGCGCTTCCTTGCGCCGTCCGACCGGACGCGCCACTCGCGCTTCGGGTCCCTCTCACGGCCGGATCTGCTGTCGGAGCCGCTTCCGGAGCTCCACATTCGGCCCCACATGGCGGCTGGAGGCGGGGCGGGTGGTCGCCGGCGGCGAGAAATGTGGAGAGGGGAAAGGGGAATCGGGTGGCTCGCGGCGGCGGGGGAATAGGGTTTGGACCCGCAAAAGGGTCGTGGAACTGTAGTTATAGTGCTCAGGGCGTGCGGTTTGCGGGCTGCGGCAAAAAATTTTACGGGCCGGGCGAGTATGCGGGCTCTGTTCTGGCCGGAAAATTGGGCCGAGCCCGCATACTTGCCAGAATTTTTGCGGGCCGGGCGTTTTGCTGGGCCTGCTAGAGTTGCTCTAACAATATTAACTTGGAACAGAGGAATTCCAGGCAAAATAAAAAAAACTTGGAAGAGAGGAAGACAGAATGGCCGCAGCCTCCATATTATTTTTGGCATTGGGTTCAAATTTGTAGTTTCAATTTAAGCAGCATTTAAGCCATTTAATCCAACCAAACGGTGAAAAAACGTAACCAAACACGATCACTTAATTAAAACTATATTAGTGGTCAAAATTCATCGCATTTACATACATTCTCAGCCTCTAGCTAGCTGTATGGGTAGCGCTAGCGTACGAACTGTTTAATTTACGCATGTTTTATATTTGAACCATGTGCATGGTTTGTAGAACTGCTTAATTACTAGAATGTGTAAAATATATAATGATCTAGCTAGTTATATTTGCTTTATGTTGAATTATATCTATGTGTTATGTGTTGGTCATTTAGTTTAACATGTTCTGATTGAGTTTCGTGTGGTTGTGCCCAAAATTGTCTAACTATTACTTTCTTTTAATTTTGTTCAGATCATCCCTTGTGGGGCAAGGCGTGACTTTTAGAAAGGTTTCGGATCTCACTTGATGCAACCAACACATTCCAGTGTATCCTCATGAAGATGCTGACGGCCCAGGACTTCATTTGTTTTGTCAGCAACGAGCCCCCCCCCCCCCCCCCCCCCCCCCGCACGCACCTATCTCGGGTGCCCTAGTTGGGGAGCCTTGCACATGCGTACGAGATGGAAGCTGGGGAAAGGGCCACATTCTACCTCGAGTATGATCGTGACGAGATCATGGTCTACTACAGACATGTTGGCAGATCTGATTCACTTACTCCAGACTATGACTTCGCTCGCTAAAGAGTCTAGTTAGTAGGCATGCATGCCACCTACTCCTATTATGTTATTACCCCCAATCTAGTTGAACTTCGTTGAACATGTGTGTTACCTGCCTCTATTTAATACTTTGTTAAACTATGTTAATTATTACTTTGTTGAACTTAAATGTTGTTATTTGCCAGTATTTTGTACTGTCAAACTTATTTTATTCTTGTGAGTAAACTGAATTATGCTGTCATTTTGCTGGCAAAGTGTTGTTGTACAACTATTATTTTATAGCTGATAATCATATTGGTGGCATGGCATCAACATGGCATGTCACTAGTGATGAATATTACTAGTGCCGTTGGACAAATAGCATGCCATCAATACCAATGTTAGGGGTGGTGTTGGCTTTCAACGCCACTATTAATTTTAACAACGGCGCCATATTGTTGGCATCGTGTGCCAACTTCATCAAGGCCTTTTTTGCCACGTCACCACTAGTCTTTTTCTGCACTAGTGTGTATCTCAATTCTTATAGGGAAAGAGATGTCAATTGATGTATATGATAAGAATTTTTTCATTGAGTCTAGACTAATGTTTTTTCTTTAAGTGTGAAGGATTGGTTCCTATCCAACATATAAATTGGAATCCATTCCTACAAACCAAAGGGATTCAAAAAAAAATCCTACAAAATTCTTTCTTTAAAATTCCTACAAAATTTCTGTAAACCAAAGGAGGCATAGAATTTACAATGGTTTTGCATCCCGTTGTAAACTTGCAAAATAAATTTTATTTTACAAATACAATATTTTGGCAAAGTGGTTACATGTTTGAATGGTTGTCAACATTTAAGGAGTGCATGTTATTTGTAATTTCATGGGAATACGGTTTGTTCATGAAAATAATTTTAATAGTGGATTTTCCCATCCTCAGCTGTCTTAAAACAATCCGAATAAGTCGATTTCAAATAGTAGAGGGGAGTTGGCCTGAGACTGAGAAGGGAACGATGCGTCTGGCCGCGACGTCCCTGGTGAAGTGATGAGTTCGAGCCAGTACATCAACAGGGACGGGGATGGCACATTTGCCCCAACGTTGTCTATGCGCATGGGGGCAACTTTATTTGGACTGGCTTAACAAGTGAACGTTTTTTTACCATGAAGACTGCAGGGCTTACACCCCACAACATTTTATTAAAAAAGAGAAGAGCACAAATACAAAGATCCTCAAGACGAGGAAAAGAAAATAAAGAAAGTAAACTAAAGAAAACTATACAAAAGGGGGATGGGGCTATACCTAAAAAAGAGTACAAAACTGAAAATACAAGAGTCCTCCTCAAGGAGGTAGGAAATCAATCCATCTAAGCAGTGCATCCCTATATCTTTTTTTATCCGGTGGGAGAGGAGTGTAACATCATGTATGAAACCATTTCTCCATGCCCTAAAAGAAGGCCTGATACGCCTGAATGCCCTATCATTCCCGACTTTCCAAACATTCCAACAAGCAAGAAAGACCACTTCTGCAAAGAAAGGTTTATTGAAATCCTTTCTGGCATGCATAGCAATCTCAACCATGTCATCAGAATCCTTCCAAACAATCTGCAGATAGTTCCACACACGTACACTGAAATTGCATTGGAAAAAGAGGTGGTTTCTGTCCTCCAGTGTCCTAGTTGGACAAAGCACACACTCAGGCCCATCATTAATCCTCCAGTGTCTATGTTGGATCATATCTTTGGTGTTAACTCTGTCCATTATGACCGGCCAGGCAAACATTTTGATCGACATGGTACAACAGCTCTTCCAGACCCACTTCAAAATGGGATTTGCCATTACCGGCTGATACACAAAGTCATAAAACTTTTTAGTAGGATAGTTTGCCTGCTTACCATGCCTCCAAACCCAAGCATCAGGGCAACCGCTGTCCAAATGACAAGATTCCATCAAAGAAGAAAGTTGATGAAACTCTTGGAAAGCTAGTTCAGACAGAGGTAAATAAAACAGCTCTTGAAAATTGTCAGTCTGAAAAACTTCCATGACAGAAAGATTTTTGTGGAGATAAACGGAATAGAGCCTGGGAAATCTTTCCTGAAGAGGGGTGCAAGTATTTCCAATCTGCCAATGATCTGACCAAAACAGCACAGTGTCTCCTCTGTGAACAGTGACAGAGGTAACAACCCTAAACTTATCCATTAGCCAAGTGAACGTTAGCAGGAAAGCATGGCAATTACGAATGATTTGCTTGACAATTTATATTGGCTAAGGATGGAAAATTGAGTTGGAAAGGACAACAAGTTAGCCTTAGTTCAACTTTTTGCCAGAATTTACTGTGGTTTTTTTTATCAAACACACACTACTAGGGAAAACCCTAGCAGTAGCGCGGGTATTTTGCCTATCAGTAGCGCGGGATGCTGCGCTACTGATAAGGCGCTACAACTAACTTGTAGCAGTAGCGCGTGTCATCCAACGCTACTGCTATACATGGCTAGCAGTAGCGAGGTTTATTGCAGAGCGCTGCTGCTAATATCTGCAGCGCTTTTTATTAGTAAGCGCTACTGGTATGGGAGCGCTACTGCTAACTTTATTCCCCTCGCTACTGCTAGTTTTATTAGTTTCTGGTTTTCCTGCATATTTGTTTTGTATTTGAACAGGCTTTATACAATAATATTTAGCATATCATACACATACAAATGTAATCATAGCATATACATACAAATAGTCTCATCAAATCATGCCATCATCATAATCATCATCCAACACAAAGTGGTCTCTCGTCATCATCTCGAAAATAGTGATACAAGTCTCGATTACTTGCAACTACATCGTCATCCATGTAAACAATGATATACGTGAGAAGAGCTATCACTTTGAGTGAGAGCGGAACTATGCAGTACATGAGTTCATATCCTTCTCTCGCATTAGCGTGAACCTAAACTAACTACTGGCTGTCGCTCGGAAACCGGAAACCGGTACACCTGGGCCTGACAGTCCGGCCACTCATCGTATACTCCTGGCGTCGCACTTCTTCGCCAACGATGATCTATACACCTGCATCGTCACATGAGTCGATGATATGCAACATATATAGTTGAGCAACAGAAAGAGACAGACTTGGCAAAAATAGAAGCAACATATCATAAGCATAAATAACAAAGTTCATCGTACCCAAAATGCCCTAACTAGAGTGATCTTCGCTAGTCGAGGAGGACGGTTTAATTACATCACAAATAAAGTTTCGTCGTGCATAACTCAAAGTTTCGTCATACAGAAAGTATGGACTAAACAGACACATTGTCATATATCGACAATCACTCCAACATGCCGTGCCATACATCCAAGTCAGGGAGATAGTCCCCGAGCTTAGTGAAAGGCTTCAGGTCGAGACGCTGAGCGGCTACGCGTGTTCGGACGTCTTCCCGCGACATTTGTCCTTCTTCGTAGAACATCCCTGTTTTTTCGACGACCTCCTTCATGATGATTTGGGCAAGTTCGCGCTGGATGTGATAGAACTCAGCTCGAAGTCGATGATCCTCGATATCTCCTAAGTTCTTTGCCCATTGCAGAATATGGGCATCGCCGGTTTTAGGTGACATGCGAAGGTTCTAGTGATCCCGTCTGTACTCCAGCATGTGGTGTAGGACATAGAACCATCATTAAGAGAATCACTCGGTTGTTGGATGCAGCAGAAGTCGGTCTTATGGCCGAAGGCAGGCCTGCTGTCCCTTTTCTTCTTGTCCTTGACCTCTTCACCCCGTGCGCCGTAGTAAAACATAGCACTGTCGAGAACATACTTGATGTGGGTGTAATCCTTTTTGTTAATGTTCTTCGACGAGTCCAAGTAAAGAGCATGGGAGTATCGGGGGTAGAGGATGATGAGGACGGCGCGCCTGCCGCTGCGCAAAATAAGTACACCTCAAATTAATTAGCCTCCACCATGCAAATGAATGATTGAAATCAAAGGAAGGATATCCGCGCGGATGACTTATAGGGGATGATAAGGAACGATAATCGCCTCCTTTTCCTTATTGGCGAGCATGAAATTGGCGATGTATTCCCTCGCGTATTCACGGTGCTCTGCGCAGACTCCCAAGAAGCCCTCGTGCATGAACTACGGGTCAGCGACACAGATATGAGGTATCTGCTCAACCCCGATGAGGTAGTTCATTTGTAAGGCATAAAGGTGGACAAATGTAAAATCCAGCTTCTTCAAGTGAAACATGTCGAAGATGTAATCAAATCGACGGAAGAACTTCTCCGCGGGGAATGTGTCGACGTACGACAATTGTCGCGGCACGTTAACCACGTAGAGTGGGTATCCTGGATTTTTTGAGGCGATGATGCCTTTCTCTATCCACAGCACATCGTCATGAAGTCTCCTTAGATCGCCGAATCTGGCCCATAGCGCTGCTTTAGGTAGGATTGGTTGACCGGGGATATGCCATTTTGTCGCACCGGGGATATCTATACGGTCTTGAACCCGAGGCTGCTGAGGCGGCTAGATCATAGAAGCAGCTTGGTTGCCTTTCCTCACCCTCTTCCTAGGCTTCTTTGCTACCGGAAGGTCGTCTATAATACGTTCAGCCTCCGGAGGCGGCAATTCAGGCACCGACTCATGATGCTCAAACCGTGAGTAGGCGCCAGTATTGAGATACTACTGAGTGTCATCCTCATCCTCATCTATGGCGACGTCACCAACGACTAATGGAGCCACTTCCTCACCCCGTCCGCTATCACCCAGCACGACAGTCGACGCTAATTGGGTAGGTGGGGTGTTGATGTTCATAACTAACTGCGTGCTCGTGGGTGTGCTCCCGGCCGCCTCCAGACGAAGCAGTCTCTTTGGCCACAACAGGACCCACCCATTGCAATCACCAAGCCGCCGTGGGGTCTCGTCGTCATCCCCCTAGTACCAGAGGAGCCAAATTCTCGTGGCCCGGTTTGACACTGGCCACGGAAACCTTGAAGACGTCCGGGGGGATCGGCCGGCCGTGGAACAATGGTTCTTTCGGCTTCATTATCGTCGCCTTCCCCACGTCCACCTTCTGGTCGCCAATAGTGTATAATATGGTGCACGGGGTTACGTCGGCCTTCAAAGACATGTCTGCGACGTGAGACATCCAAAAGGCAACGGAAACGGGAGATTATGCATTTATTGAAGAGGGCCGGTGTGACAGATACCGTGAGGGCGTCGAGCTCAACCAAAGACGAAGCACCACCGAGCATGTCCGGTGCGGGAGCAGGTGCGGGAGCAGGTGCAGGTGTAGGTGCTGGTGCAACGCTAGTCGAGCTGCTCCCGAAGAAGTCAGCAAGGGGAAAGTCCGCTGCATTTTTTTCTGGATTTTGCCTGCTGCAATTGAAAATGGCCGGAACCAAGACAGTAGACATATCTGCAACCACCTGTTTTGCGGCAGCTACCGCTATTGCGACTATCTCAGATGATTTCTTCTCAACCGCAATCACAACCTTCTTGTTGATGTTTTCTTCGGTTAACCTCCGTCTTTCCTTTCTCTCCTCCGTGGTCTCACAGTAGTACTTCTTCCATGTGGCACCGTCTCCGGCACCGTGCACGCGTCCATATGACGGCCGAGTCTCCGCCGGGAGTCCTTTCAATATGTTCAACGCCCGGTTGAATGGAGTGTCCCACTTGGGCCTCGCTAACTGTTGGAAATATGCCCTAGAGGCAATAATAAAATGGTTATTATTATATTTCCTTGTTCATGATAATTGTCTATTGTTCATGCTATAATTGCGTTATCCGGAAATCGTAATACATGTGTGAATACATAGACCATAACATGTCCCTAGTGAGCCTCTAGTTAACTAGCTCGTTGACCAATAGATGGTTACGGTTTCCTGACCATGGACATTGGATGTCATTGATAACGGGATCACATCATTAGGAGAATGATGTGATGGACAAGACCCAATCCTAAGCATAGCACTAGATCGTGTAGTTCGTTTGCTAAAGCTTTTCTAATGTCAAGTATCATTTCCTTAGACCATGAGATCGTGCAACTCCCGGATACCGTAGGAATGCTTTGGGTGTACCAAACGTCACAACGTAACTGGGTGGCTATAAAGGTGCACTACAGGTATCTCCGAAAGTGTCTGTTGGGTTGGCACGGATCGAGACTGGGATTTGTCACTCCGTATGACGGAGAGGTATCTCTGGGCCCACTCGGTAATGCATCATCATAATGATCTCAATGTGACTAAGTAGTTAGTCATGGGATCATGCATTACGGAACGAGTAAAGTGACTTGCCGGTAACGAGATTGAACGAGGTATTGGGATACCGACGATCGAATCTCGGGCAAGTAACGTACCGATTGACAAAGGGAATCGTATACGGGATTGCTTGAATCCTCGACATCGTGGTTCATCCGATGAGATCATCGTGGAACATGTGGGAGCCAACATGGGTATCCAGATCCCGCTGTTGGTTATTGGCTAGAGAGCTGTCTCGGTCATGTCTGCATGATTCCCGAACCCGTAGGGTCTACACACTTAAGGTTCGATGACGCTAGGGTTATAAGGAAGGTTTGTATGTGATTACTGAATGTTTTTCGGAGTCCCGGATGAGATCCCGGACGTCACGAGGAGTTCCGGAATGGTCCGGAGACGAAGATTTATATATGGGAAGTCCTTATTCGGTCGCCGGAAGTGTTCGGGGGTATATCGGTATTGTACCGGGACCACCGAAAGGGTTCCGGGGGTCCACCGGGAGGATCCACCTTCCCCGGAGGGCCTTATGGGCTGAATATAGAGGGGAACCAGCCCCTAGGTGGGCTGGGCGCCAAACCCCCCCTAGGGCCCATGCGCCTAGGGTTGGGGGAAACCCTGGAGGGGCGCCCCTTGGCTTGGGGGGCAAGCCTCCCCCTTGCCCCCCCCCCTCTAGATCCATCTGGAGGGGGCCGGCCCCCTCTCCCTTGCCCCTATAAATAGAGGGATGAGGGGAGGGCTGCAGCAACACATCCAAGGCGCAGCCCCTCCCCTCCCCAACACCTCTCCTCCTCCGCGTGTGCTTGGCGAAGCCCTGCCGGAGAACTGTCTCTCCACCACCACCACGCCGTCGTGCTGCTGTTGGAGCCTTCTTCCTCAACCTCTCCCTCCTCCTTGCTAGATCAAGGCGCGGGAGACGTCACCGGGCTGCACGTGTGTTGAATGCGGAGGCACCATTGTTCGGTGCTTGGATCGGATTCTGCCGTGATCTGAATCGCTACGTGTACGACTCCCTCATCCGCGTTCTTGAACGCTTCCGCTCGCGATCTACAAGGGTATGTAGATGCACTCCTCTCTCTCTCATTGCTAGATGACTCCATAGATTGATCTTGGTGATGCGTAGAAATTTTTAATTTCTGCTGCGATCCCCAACAGTGGCATCATGAGCTAGGTCTATGCGTAGTTTCTATGCACGAGTAGAACACAAGTTGTTGTGGGCGTAGATTTTGTCAATTTACTTGTCGTTACTAGTCTTATCTTGATTCGGCGGCATCGTGGGATGAAGCGGCCCGGACCGACCTTACACGTACGCTTACGTGAGACAGGTTCCACCGACTGACATGCACTAGTTGCATAAGGTGGCTAGCGGGTGTCTGTCTCTCCCACTTTAGTCGGATCGGATTCGATGAAAAGGGTCCTTATGAAGGGTAAATAGAAATTGGCATATCACGTTGTGGTTTTGGCGTAGGTAAGAAACGTTCTTGCTAGAAACCTATAGCAGCCACGTAAAAAAAATTGCAATAACAATTAGAGGACGTCTAACTTGTTTTTGCAGCAAGTGTCATGTGATGTGATATGGCCAGGAGGATGTGATGAATGATATATGTGATGTATGAGATTGATCATGTTCTTGTAATAGGAATCACGACTTGCATGTCGATGAGTATGACAACCGGCATGAGCCATAGGAGTTCTCTTAATTTATTTATGACCTGCGTGTCAACTGAAACGTCATGTAATTACTTTACTTTATTGCTAACCGTTAGCCATAGTAGTAGAAGTAATAGTTGGCGAGACAACTTCATGAAGACACGATGATGGAGATCATGATGATGAAGATCATGGTGTCATGCCAGTGACAATGATGAACATGGCGCCCCGAAGATGGAGATCAAAAGGAGCAAAATGGTATTGTCCATATCATGTCACTATTTGATTGCATGTGATGTTTATCATGTTTTACATCTTATTTGCTTAGAACGACGGTAGCCTAAATAAGATGATCTCTCATTAAAATTTCAAGAATTGTGTTCCCCCTAACTGTGCACCGTTGCTAAAGTCCGTTGTTCCGAAGCACCACGTGATGATCGGGTGTGATAGGTCCTAACGTTCGCATACAACGGGTGTAAGCCAGATTTACACACGCAATACACTTAGGTTGACTTGACGAGCCTAGCATGTACAGACATGGCCTCGGAACACGGAAGACCTAAAGGTCGAACATGAGTCGTATAGAAGATACGATCAACATGAAGATGTTCACCGATGATGACTAGTCCGTCTCATGTGATGATCGGACACGGCCTAGTTGACTCGGATCATGTATCACTTAGATGACTAGAGGGATGTTTGTCTAAGTGGGAGTTCATTAATAATTTGATTAGATGAACTTAATTATCATGAAGTTAGTCTAAAATCTTTACAATATGTCTTGTAGATCAAATGGCCCACGCTAATGTCAACCTCAACTTCAACACGTTCCTAGAGAAAACCAAGCTGAAAGACGATGGTAGCAACTATACGGACTGGGTCCGGAACTTGAGGATCATCCTCATAGCTGCCAAGAAAGCATATGTCCTTGAAGCACCGCTAGGTGAAGCACCCGTCCCAGCAAACCAAGACGTTATGAACGCTTGGCAAACACGTGTTGATGATTACTCCCTGGTTCAGTGCGGCATGCTTTACAGCTTAGAACCGGGGCTCCAAAAGCGTTTCGAGCAGCACGGAGCATATGAGATGTTCCAAGAGCTGAAAATGGTTTTCCAAGCTCATGCCCGAGTCGAGAGATATGAAGTCTCCGACAAGTTCTACAGTTGTAAGATGGAGGAGAATAGTTCCGTCAGCGAACACATACTCAAAATGTCTGGGTTGCACAACCGCTTGTCTCAGCTGGGAGTTGATCTCCCGGATGACGCGGTCGTTGACAGAATCCTTCAGTCGCTCCCACCTAGCTACAAGAGCTTTGTGATGAACTTCAATATGCAGGGGATGGAAAAGACCATTCCTGAGGTATATTCAATGCTGAAATCAGCGGAGGTGGAGATCAAAAGGAACATCAAGTGTTGATGGTGAATAAAACCACTAAGTTCAAGAAAGGCAAGGGTAAGAAGAACTTCAAGAAAGACGGCAAGGGAGTTGCCGCGCCCGGTAAGCAAGCTGCCGGGAAGAAGACAAAGAATGGACCCAAGCCTGAGACTGAGTGCTTTTATTGCAAGGGAAACGGTCACTGGAAGCGAAACTGCCCCAAGTACTTAGCGGATAAGAAGGCCGGCAATACCAAAGGTATATGTGATATACATGTTATTGATGTGTACCTAACCAGCGCTCGTAGTAGCTCCTGGGTATTTGATACCGGTGCAGTTGCTCATATTTGTAACTCAAAGCAGGAGCTGAGGAATAAGCGGAGACTGGCGAAGGACAAGGTGACGATGCGCGTCGGGAATGGTTCCAAGGTCGATGTGATCGCCGTCGGCACGCTACCTCTACATTTACCTACGGGATTAGTTTTAAACCTCAATAATTGTTATTTAGTGCCAGCTTTGAGCATGAACATTGTATCTAGATCTCGTTTGATGCGAGATGGCTACTCATTTAAATCCGAGAAAAATGGTTGTTCTATTTATATGAGAGATATGTTTTATGGTCTGAGACCTTTAAAAAGTTCAAGGAATTTTAGAGTGAGGTTGAGAATCAACGTGACAGGAAAATAAAGTTCTTACGATCAGATTGTCGAGGGGAATATTTGAGTCACGAATTTGGCACACACTTAAGGAAATGTGGAATTGTTTCACAACTCACGCCGCCTGGAACACCTCAGCGTAATGGTGTGTCCGAACGTCGTAATCGCACTCTATTGGATATGGTGCGATCTATGATGTCTCTTACCGATCTACCGCTATCATTTTGGGGTTATGCTTTAGAGACTGCCGCATTCACTTTAAATAGGGCTCCGTCGAAATCCGTTGAGACGACACCGTATGAATTATGGTTTGGAAAGAAACCTAAGCTGTCGTTTCTTAAAGTTTGGGGATGCGATGCTTATGTCAAGAAACTTCAACCTGAAAAGCTCGAACCCAAGTCAGAAAAATGCGTCTTCATAGGATACCCTAAGGAAACCATTGGGTATACCTTCTACCTCAGATCCGAAGGCAAGATCTTCGTTGCCAAGAACGGGTCCTTTCTGGAGAAAGAGTTTCTCTCGAAAGAAGTAAGTGGGAGGAAAGTGGAACTTGATGAGATGACCCCTCTCGAACCAGAAAGTAGCGCAGCACAAGAAAATGTTTCTGTGGTGCCTGCACCGACTAGAGAGGAAGTTAATGATGACGATCATGATCAAGTTACCACTGAACTTCGTAGGTCCACAAGGACACGTTCCGCACTAGAGTGGTACGGCATCCCTGTCCTGGAAATCATGTTGTTGGACAACGGTGAACCTTCGAACTATGAAGAAGCAATGGCGGGCCCAGATTCCAACAAATGGCTTGAAGCCATGCAATCCGAGATAAGATCCATGTATGAAAACAAAGTATGGACTTTAACAGACTTGCCCGAAGATCGGCGAGCGATAGAAAATAAATGGATCTTTAAGAAGAAGACGGACGCGGATGGAAATGTTACCATCTATAAAGCTCGACTCGTCGCTAAGGGTTATCGACAAGTTCAAGGAGTTGACTACGATGAGATCTTCTCACCCATAGCGAAGCTGAAGTCCGTCCGAATCATGTTAGCAATTTCCGCATTCTACGATTATGAAATATGGAAAATGGACGTCAAAACGGCATTCCTTAATGGCTTCCTTAAGGAAGAATTGTATATGATGCAGCCGGAAGGTTTTGTCGATCCTAAGAATGCTGACAAGGTATGCAAGCTCCAGCGCTCAATCTATGGGCTGGTGCAGGCATCTCGGAGTTGGAACATTCGCTTTGATGAGATGATCAAAGCGTTTGGGTTTACACAGACTTATGGAGAAGCCTGTGTTTACAAGAAAGTGAGTGGGAGCTCTGTAGCATTTTTCATATTATATGTGGATGACATACTATTGATGGGAAATGATATAGAATTCTTGGAAAGCATAAAGGCCTACTTGAATAAGTGTTTTTCAATGTAGGACCTTGGAGAAGCTGCTTACATATTAGGCATCAAGATCTATAGAGATAGATCGAGACACCTCATAGGTCTATCACAAAGCACATACTTTGACAAGATATTGACGAAGTTCAATATGGATCAGTCCAAGAAGGGGTTCTTGCCTGTATTGCAAGGTGTGAAATTGAGCACGGCTCAATGCCCGACCACGGCAGAAGATAGAGAAAAGATGAGTGTCGTCCCCTATGCCTCGGCCATAGGGTCTATTATGTATGCTATGCTGTGTACCAGACCTGATGTAAACCTTGCCGTAAGTTTGGTAGGAAGGTACCAAAGTAATCCCGGCATGGAACACTAGACAGCGGTCAAGAACATCCTGAACTACCTGAAAAGGACTAAGGATATGTTTCTTGTTTATGGAGGTGACGAAGAGCTCGTCGTAAAGGGTTACGTCGATGCTAGCTTCGACACAGATCTGGATGACTCTAAGTCACAAACCGGATACGTGTATATTTTGAATGGTGGGGCAGTCAGCTGGTGCAGTTGCAAGCAAAGCGTCATGGCGGGATCTACATGTGAAGCGAAGTACATGGCAGCCTCGGAGGCAGCGCATGAAGCAATCTGGATGAAGGAGTTCATTGCTGACCTAGGAGTTATTCCCAATGCATCGGGGCCGATGACTCTCTTTTGTGACAACACTGCAGCTACTGCCCTTGCCAAGGAGCCCAGGTTTCACAAGAAGACCAAGCACATCAAGCGTCGCTTCAACTCCATTCGTGAAAATGTTCAAAATGGAGACATAGATATTTGTAAAGTGCATACGGATTTGAATGTAGCAGATCCGTTGACTAAACCTCTTCCACGGGCGAAACATGATCAACACCAAAACTCTATGGGTGCACGATTCATCACAATGTAACTAGATTATTGACTCTAGTGCAAGTGGGAGACTGTTGGAAATATGCCCTAGAGGTAATAATAAAATGGTTATTATTATATTTCCTTGTTCATGACAATTGTCTATTGTTCATGCTATAATTGCGTTATCCGGAAATCGTAATACATGTTGAATACATAGACCATAACATGTCCCTAGTGAGCCTCTAGTTAACTAGCTCGTTGATCAATAGATGGTTACGGTTTCCTGACCCTGGACATTGGATGTCATTGATAACGGGATCACATCATTAGGAGAATGATGTGATGGACAAGACCCAATCCTAAGCATAGCACTAGATCGTGTAGTTCGTTTGCTAAAGCTTTTCTAATGTCAAGTATCATTTCCTTAAACCATGAGATCGTGCAACTCCGGGATACCGTAGGAATGCTTTGGGTGTACCAAACGTCACAACGTAACTGGGTGGCTATAAAGGTGCACTACAGGTATCTCCGAAAGTGTCTGTTGGGTTGGCACGGATTGAGACTGGGATTTGTCACTCCGTATGATGGAGAGGTATCTCTGGGCCCACTCGGTAATGCATCATCATAATGAGCTCAATGTGACTAAGTAGTTAGTCACGGGATCATGCATTACGGAACGAGTAAAGTGACTTGCCGGTAACGAGATTGAACGAGGTATTGGGATACCGACGATCGAATCTCGGGCAAGTAACGTACCGATTGACAAAGGGAATTGTATACGGGATTGCTTGAATCCTCGACATCGTGGTTCATCCAATGAGATCATCGTGGAACATGTGGGAGCCAACATGGGTATCCAGATCCCGTTGTTGGTTATTGGCTAGAGAGCTGTCTCGGTCATGTCTGCATGATTCCCGAACCCGTAGGGTCTACACACTCAAGGTTCGATGACGCTAGGGTTATAAGGAAGGTTTGTATGTGATTACTGAATGTTGTTCGGAATCCCGGATGAGATCCCGGACGTCATGAGGAGTTCCTGGATGGTCCGGAGACGAAGATTTATATATGGGAAGTCCTTATTCGGTCGCCGGAAGTGTTCGGGGGTATATCGGTATTGTACCGGGACCACCGAAAGTGTTCCGGGGGTCCACCGGGAGGATCCACCTTCCTCGAAGGGACCTATGGGCTGAATATAGAGGGGAACCAGCCCCTAGGTGGGCTGGGCGCCAAACCCCCCTAGGGCCCATGCGCCTAGGGTTGGGGCAAACCCTGGAGGGGCGCCCCTTGGCTTGGGGGGCAAGCCTCCCCCTTGCCCCCCCCTCTAGATCCATCTGGAGGGGGCCGGCCCCCTCTCCCTTGCCCCTATAAATAGAGGGATGAGGGGAGGGCTGCAGCAACACATCCAAGGCGCAGCCCCTCCCCTCCCCAACACCTCTCCTCCTCCGCGTGTGCTTGGCGAAGCCCTGCCGGAGAACTGTCACTCCACCACCACCACGCCGTCGTGCTGCTGTTGGAGCCTTCTTCCTCAACCTCTCCCTCCTCCTTGCTGGATCAAGGCGCGGGAGACGTCACCGGGCTGCACGTGTGTTGAACGCGGAGGCACCATTGTTCGGTGCTTGGATCGGATTCTGCCGCGATCTGAATCGCTACGTGTACGAATCCCTCATCCGCGTTCTTGAACGCTTCCGCTCGCGATCTACAAGGGTATGTAGATGCACTCCTCTCTCTCTCATTGCTAGATGACTCCATAGATTGATCTTGGTGATGCGTAGAAAATTTTAATTTCTGCTGCGATCCCCAACACCAACGCCTCAGACGGCGAGGCGCTTTCGGCCGCAATCCTGTGATGCTCTCTCTGCAAAAGGAACAAGGATCGCTTACAAATATGACTAACGTGCAGTCGAATTGATCAGAAACGAAAATTACCAGCAGTCTCATGAACTCCGTCATGACCGGGTCCGTCTCGAAAACCTTGTTGACTGAGTCCCAATGGTGCCGTGCCCTGAGGACGTCACGCTCCTGCGGGACGGTGAAGTCCACCAAGGGGTCTGGGATGCCCAGACTCTCGCGTTCCGCATCCTCCATGGCCCATATGGACCTCCTCCTACCGTAACCATGACTTCCGAGGTGGTGGCACCCCATGTTCCTCTGCTGAAGCCCCTTCATGTACTTCGACTTTTTTTTGGCAGCTTCGGCCTCGCAAGCCGCCTTGAATATTTCAAAGTGTTCTTCCGTGATTGTCAGATTATCCTTTACAATCTCGGAGTAGGGTTCCTTTTTGTTGACGATCCGATGTTTCACCCTTGCTTTCCAAGCGGCCAACGCGTCGCTAAACTTGGTCATGGCGTGTTTGTTTATCTTCTTCATGTCGGGTGCTTATCTGGATCTTTATAATCCTTTTCATTCCGTCCCGGGAACAAGAATATCTGGTGCAGCTTCTTTAGGAGGGAGGGCCTCATATTATCTATCTTCTGTGGTTTCTCATCATTGATGGTGGCGGTTGTCCGTACGATGCAACCTATTTGATTGCCCTAGCACGATCGCGCTTCCACGGGCGCTATTGGCTCAAAAATGTCGTCGTCCATCTCCGTGACCACTAGTCTAGTAGTCATGAGCTGGTTTGGGCGTCGTGGCCTCTTTGCTTTTGGTTCTATACCGACTCCGCTAGTCTCGGCGCCGGTGTCGGCGCCGGTCTCGGTGTCGGTCGCAGTCTCATCGCCGGTCTGCATGTCGGTATCAGTCCCCGATGCGACAGGTGGGCCCAGCAACAACATCCGTCGATCGTCGGCTTCCCTCAAAAATTCGTGTGCCGCTAGGTAGACGTCGTCGCAATCAACAGAACCATGTCCTTCATCGTTGCTAGCCATGTTTCCTACGATTAAATCTAGTCAATTAATTCTAGACCTAATAAAATGAATAATGACATAAAAAAGGCCTATGTTTTGCAGGAACGTTGACTCCTTCCCGGTGCGGCAAATCCCAGGCACTCGATATGTCCTAGTTTCAAACACTAGTCATGCCGAAATTCACGAAAAATTTCGGCATGACCTTTGCTAAAAAGTGGACAAATCGAGCACCTGAAATTTGCCGGAACGGAAATGAATCAACATTCCGGCAAAACATAGGCCACTCGGCTTCATTCCCTGGAAACAGTGTTCAAATATCCATCTTCGACACCGCAACACATGTCCAAATATACACGAGCAACCACATGTCCGAATATACATGTCCAAATTTCACAAGCTAATTCAAAAACTAAGTGTAGAAGAAAATTCATTTAACTACTAATAGAACAAAATTCAGTTAACTTTAGTGCTCTATAATGATGAAAGGAAAAAAATTCAGTTAACTACTAATTTCATTCATTTAGGTTATTCATTTAACTTCACCTAATTAACCTACAGTACCACTACTACTAGCAGCACTACTAACTTAATTAACCTAGCAAAACCCTACTGCCCTAACTAAAAAACATCTAATTAACATCTACTAGTACCACTACTGCCCTAACTTAATTAACATCTACTAGTATCACTATATACTACAAGCAGCACTACTACAACATTTTCTTCATTTTTTTCTTAAAAAACATCTATGAAAACAAAAACCCTAATTAAACCCTACTGCCCTAACGAACTTTTGTTGTAAACCAAATTTTTTGCTCTAAACTATTTTTGCTCTAACATCTACTACTTAACATATTTTGCTCTAAACTACATTTTTTGCTATAAACTAACTTTTGATCTACTAATTGTTGCTCTAAAATGAAGAGAGAGAGGAGTGGTGGGGGAGGGGTGGGGGCTTACAGAGAGGGGAGAGACAGTGGCGGGGAGGTGCTCGGCGACGGAGGCAGTGGCGGGGACGGCGGGCTCGGGCTCGGGCAGCGGCGGTCCTGGGAGGGCTTGGGCGGCGGTGAGGTCGAGGGCCGCCACGGTGCGGTCGAGGGCGATGACGGTGAGGTCGAGGGTGGCTCAGGTGGCGGCGGTGAGGCTGAGGGCGGCCTCGGGCGGTGGCAGTGAGGATGAGGTCGGCCTCGGGGGGAGACGGTGAGGTTGCGGGCGTCCACGCTGGCAGGAGACGGCGGCGAAGTGGGGCGATGGCGAATTGGGGAGACGGCGGCAAAGTGGGGCGAGGGATTTGGGGGAGAAGTGGTGGCTGGGGGTAGGGAAACCGCTGGTTAAGTGAAACATAACGGTAGCGCGTTTCTGAAAACGCGCTATAGCTAAGTTAGCTACAGCGCTACTGCTATGCCTTTCTCCTTTTCCCCTTTTTTCATTTATTTTTCTTTACATTTTATTTTTCCCTTTCTCCTTTTTCTATTTCTTTCATTTTCATTTACTTTTCTACTTGTTTTTCATTTTATTTTATTTTATTTTCGTTAGCAGTAGCGCCTTACACCTAAACGCGTTGCTACAACAATATTAGCGGTAGCGCTGTTTCTAAAAGACCGCTACTACTATTTGTAGCCTATCGGCTTAGTGATGGGAATTTTAGTAGTAGCGCTTTTACCATGGGACGCGCTACTGCTATATATGTATCCGCAGCACGGTTATTCTGCACGCGCTACTGCTGTGTAGCAGTAGCGCGCTTTTTTAACAAGCGCTACTGCTAAAGTTCTGTGTATAAGGTTTTCTCTAGTAGTGACAGTGGGGAAGGCCCCCACTGTAACTCTGATTTTCATTATATGGGTAAAAAGTTACATCAACTGTACAAAGAGTGCAAAAGAAGTAGAAGAAAATCTACAAATAATCTAGCCAGCTCTGCATGCCTTCTTTCAAACTTGGCTTAGCTTTTTTGATAATCATGTAGAAATGTTCCTTGAAGGTGCTGATGCAGTATGACATGTTCTTTTCCTTGTGATCAAAGATGATGTTGTTCCTGTGCTTCCATAAACTCCAACATCCAGCAATGAGGCATTCTTTGTAGCAAGAGGTATTATTCATCCTTCTACCCTCCAATAGCATCTCCATAAGATCATAGTCTGTGTTCCATTGAAAACCTATATTCATCCAGAAGTTTTGACTAAAATCACAGCTAAAGAAGAGGTGCATCAAATGTTCATTGGGCTCATCTTCACAAAGAATGCATCTGGTGGTTGGATGTGGAAACTCCTCCTGGTAAGTAGGTCTCTGGTATTGAGTCTATCTTGCAAAAGCAGCCAGAAAAAGAATTTTTGCTTAGGAAGAGTGCTAGATTTCCAAATCCATTGGAAGGGTTTTGGAGCATCAATAGGATTACCAATGTATTCCAGGTATACTCTTTTGTTATAGAATTTTGTGCCACCCCAATAGAATTGCCATGCGTCTGGCTGATCCTGGTTATCTCTATCGTTTATTAGAGCTCTCAACTGGTGACTTTGCTGCACATCAATGCTAGACATAGGCAGATTAAACATGTCATAGAAGTTGTCATAGCTAAGGTTGTTGGCATCCAAAAGGGAGATGTTGGCATTTTTGGAATAAGAAAATAGTTGAGCCATCTTGTTAGCCAATGGCTGGGTATTCCATTTATCATACCAAAGACTGATAGTATTGCCAACACCAGCAGAGCAGACTATCATATTTTTAAAGCTTTCCAGAATAAAGCAGCAGTCTCTCCACCAAAAATATCCAACCCTAGTAGGGAAACTAGGAAGGTCTTCATCAGGGTAGTAGTTATTCCATATCAATCTGACCGAGGGGATGTCATGCTGATTGTAAAATTTATATAAGAATTTGGTGAGAAGTGCTTTGTTCTGCATTCTGAGATCTAGAACCCCTAGACCTCCAGCTTTCTTTGGCAGACATACATTTTCCCATTTGACTAAACAATTGCCATGTTTATTAATACCTTTTCCATACCACAGGAAACTTCTACCATATTTCTCAAAATGGTCCAGTCTGGTGAAAGGGACTCTGATACAACACATGGCAAATATAGGCAGGGCAGAAACAATTGGTTTTAGGTGTATAAGCCTGCTAGAGTAGGTCATCATGGATGCAATGCCAGATAATCTGTTATCAAGTCTGGAGACCATAGACATTAAATCCATGACTTTAGGCCTGGTAGAACCCATGGTCAGTCCCAGATATGTAAAGGGCGTAGATTCCTTCTTACAGTTGAAGATGTTTGTGAAGGAAATATGCCCTAGAGGCAATAATAAATTTATTATTTATTTCCTTATATCATGATAAATGTTTATTATTCATGCTAGAATTGTATTAACCGGAGACATGATACATGTGTGAATACATAGACAAACAGAGTGTCACTAGTATGCCTCTACTTGACTAGCTCGTTAATCAAAGATGGTTATGTTTCCTGGCCATAGACATGAGTTGTCATTTGATTCATGGGGTCACATCATTAGAAGAATGTTGTGATTGACTTGACCCATTCCGTTAGCTTAGCACTTGATCGTTTAGTATGTTGCTATTGCTTTCTTCATGACTTATACATGTTCCTATGACTATGAGATTATGCAACTCCCGTTTACCGGAGGAACACTTTGTGTGCTACCAAACGTCACAACGTAACTGGGTGATTATAAAGGTGCTCTACAGGTGTCTCCGAAGGTACGTGTTGGGTTGGCGTATTTCGAGATTAGGATTTGTCGCTCCGATTGTCGGAGAGGTATCTCTGGGCCCACTCGGTAATGCACATCACTATAAGCCTTGCAAGCATTGTAACTAATGAGTTAGTTGCGAGATGATGTATTATGGAACGAGTAAAGAGACTTGCTGGTAACGAGATTGAACTAGGTATTGAGATACCGATGATCGAATCTCGGGCAAGTAACATACCGATGAACAAGGGAACAACGTATGTTGTTATGCGGTTTGACTGATAAAGATCTTCGTAGAATATGTAGGAGCCAATATGAGCATCCAGGTTCTGCTGTTGGTTATTGACCGGAGACGTGTCTCGGTCATGTCTACATTATTCTCGAACCCGTAGGGTCCGCACGCTTAAAGTTTCGGTGACGATTGTATTATGAGTTTTTTGTGTTTTGATGTACCGAAGGTCGTTCGGAGTCCCGGATGTGATCACGGACATGACGAGGAGTCTCGAAATGGTCGAGACGTAAAGATCGATATATTGGACGACTATGTTCGGACACCGGAATGGTTTCAGGGAGTTTCGGACATATACCGGAGTACCGGGGGTTACCGGAACCCCCCGGGGAGTTTAATGGGCCAAGATAGGCCATCGTGGAGAAGAGGAGGGGCGGCTAGGGCTGTCCGTGCGCCCCCTCCCCCTCTAGTCCAAATTGGACAAGGAGGGGGACGGCGCCCCCTTTCCTTCTCCCTGTCTCCTTCCCTTCCTTTCCCCCTCCTACTCCAACTAGGAAAAGAGGGAGTCCTACTCCCGGTGGGAGTAGGACTCCTCCCTGGCGCGCCCTCCCCTGGCCGGCCGCCTCCTCCCCCTGGTCCTTTATATACGGGGGCAGGGGGCACCTCTAGACACAACAATTGATCTCTTGATCTCTTAGCCGTGTGCGGTGCCCCCTCCACCATATTCCACCTCGATCATATCGTAGCGGTGCTTAGGCGAAGCCCTGCGTCGGTAGCATCATCATCACCGTCACCACGCTGTCGTGCTGACGGAACTCTCCCGTGAAGCTCTGCTGGATCGGAGTTCGCGGGACGTCATCGAGCTGAACGTGTGCTGAACTCGGAGGTGGCGTACGTTCGGTACTTGGATCGGTCGGATCGTGAAGAGGTACGACTACATCAACCGCGCTGTGCTAACGCTTCCGCTTTCGGTCTACGAGGGTACGTGGACAACACTCTCCCCTCTCGTTGCTATGCATCACCATGATCCTGTGTGTGCATAGGAAAATTTTGAAATTACTATGTTCTCCAACAGTGGTATCCGAGCCTGGTTTTATGCGTAGATGTTATATGCACGAGTAGAACACAATTGAGTTGTGGGCGATACAAGTCATACTGCTTACCAACATGTCATACTTTGGTTCGGCGGTATTGTTGGATGAAGTGGCCCGGACCGACATTACCCGTACGCTTACGCGAGACTAGTTCTACCGACGTGCTTTGCACACAGGTTGCTGGCGGGTGTCAGCTTCTCCAACTTTAGTTGAACCGAGTGTGCCTACGCCCGGTCCTTGAGAAGGTTAAAACAGCACCAACTTGACGAACTATCGTTGTGGTTTTGATGCATAGGTAAGAACGGTTCTTGCTCAGCCCGTAGCAGCCACGTAAAACTTGCAACAACAAAGTAGAGGACGTCTAACTTGTTTTTCCAGGGCAGGTTGTGATGTGATATGGTCAAGACATGATGCTATATTTTATTATATGAGATGATCATGTTTTGTAACCGAGTTATCGACAACTGGGAGGAGCCATATGGTTGTCACTTTATTGTATGCAATGCAATCGCCCTGTAATGCTTTACTTTATCACTAAGCGGTAGTGATAGTCGTAGAAGCAATAGTTGGCGAGACGACAACGATGCTACAATGGAGATCAAGGTGTTGCGCCGGTGACGATGGTGATCATAACGGTGCTTCGGAGATGGAGATCACAAGCACAAGATGATGATGGCCATATCATATCACTTATATTGATTGCATGTGATGTTTATCCTTTATGTGTCTTATTCTGCTTTGATTGACGGTTGCATTATAAGATGATCTCTCACTAAATTTCAAGATAAAAAGTGTTCTCCCTGAGTATGCACCATTGCCAAAGTTCGTCGTGCCGAGACACCACGTGATGATCGGGTGTGATAAGCTCTACGTTCATCTATAGCGGGTGCAAGCCAGTTTTGCACACGCAGAATACTCGGGTTAAACTTGATGAGCCTAGCATATGCAGATATGGCCTCGGAACACTGAGACCGAAAGGTCGAGCGTGAATCATATAGTAGATATGATCAACATAGTGATGTTCACCATTGAAAACTACTCCATCTCACGTGATGATCGGACATGGTTTAGTTGATTTGGATTACGTGATCACTTAGATGATCAGAGAGATATCTATCTAAGTGGGAGTTCTTATATAATATGATTAATTGAACTTAAATTTATCATGAACTTAGTACCTGATAGTATTTTGCTTGTCTATGTTGTTTGTAGATAGATGGCCTGTGCTGTTGTTCCGTTAAATTTTAATGCGTTCCTTGAGAAAGCAAAGTTGAAAGATGATGGTAGCAATTACACGGACTGGGTCCGTAACTTGAGGATTATCCTCATTGCTGCACAGAAGAATTACGTCCCGGAAGCACCGCTGGGTGCCAGGCCTGCTGCAGATGCAACTGACGACGTTAAGAACGTCTGGCAGAGCAAAGCTGATGACTACTCGATAGTTTAGTGTGCCATGCTTTACGGCTTAGAACCAGGGCTTCAACGATGTTTTGAACGTCATGGAGCATATGAGATGTTCCAGGATTTGAAGTTAATATTTTAAGCAAATGCCCGGATTGAGAGATATGAAGTCTCCAATAAGTTCTACAGTTGCAAGATAGAGGAGAATAGTTCTGTCAGTGAACATATCCTCAAAATGTCTGGGTATAACAATCACTTGATTCAACTGGGAGTTAATCTTCCGGATGATAGTGTCATTGACGGAATTCTTCAATCACTGCCACCAAGCTACAAGAGCTTCGTGATGAACTATAATATGCAAGGGATGGATAAGACAATTCTCGAGCTCTTCGCAATGCTAAAGGCTGCGGAGGTAGAAATCAAGAAGGAGCATCAAGTGTTGATGGTCAATAAGACCATGAGTTTCAAGAAAAAGGGTAAATGGAAGAATAAGGGGAACTTCAAGAAGAACAGCAAACAAGTTGCTGCTCAAGAGAAGAAACCCAAGTCTGGACCTAAGCCTAAGACTGAGTGCTTCTACTGCAAGCAGACTGGTCACTGGAAGCGGAACTGCCCCAAGTATTTGGTGGATAAGAAGGATGGCAAGGTGAACAAAGGTATATGTGATATACATGTTATTGATGTGTACCTTACCAGAGCTCGCAGTAGCACCTGGGTATTTGATATTGGTTTTGTTGCTAATATTTGCAACTCGAAACAGGGACTACGGATTAAGCGAAGACTGGTTAAGGACGAGGTGACGATGCGCGTGGGAAATGGTTCCAAAGTCGATGTGATCGCCGTCGGCACGCTACCTCTACATCTACCTTCGGGATTAGTTTTAGACCTGAATAATTGTTATTTGGTGCCAGCGTTGAGCATGAACATTGTATCTGGATCTTGTTTGATGCGAGACGGTTATTCATTTAAATCTGAGAATAATGGTTGTTCTATTTATATGAGTAATATCTTTTATGGTCATGCACCCTTGAAGAGTGGTCTATTTTTGTTGAATCTCGAAAGTAGTGATACACATATTCATAATGTTGAAGCCAAAAGATGCAGAGTTGATAATGATAGTGCAACTTATTTGTGGCACTGTCGTTTGGGTCATATTGGTGTAAAGCGCATGAAGAAACTCCATACTGATGGACTTTTGGAATCACTTGATTATGAATCACTTGGTACATGCGAACCGTGCCTCATGGGCAAGATGACTAAAACGCCGTTCTCCGGAACTATGGAGCGAGCAACTAATTTGTTGGAGATCATACATACTGATGTATGTGGCCCAATGAATGTTGAGGCTCGCGGCGGGTATCGTTATTTTCTCCCCTTCACAGATGATTTAAGCAGATATGGGTATATCTACTTAATGAAACATAAGTCTGAAACATTTGAAAAGTTCAAAGAATTTCAGAGTGAAGTTGAAAATCATCGTAACAAGAAAATAAAGTTTCTACGATCTGATCGTGGAGGAGAATATTTGAGTTACGAGTTTGGTCTACATTTGAAACAATGCGGAATAGTTTCGCAACTCACGCCACCCGGAACACCACAGCGTAATGGTGTGTCCGAACGTCGTAATCGTACTTTACTAGATATGGTGCGATCTATGATGTCTCTTACTGATTTACCGCTATCGTTCTGGGGTTATGCTCTAGAGACAGCTGCATTCACGTTAAATAGGGCACCATGAAAATCCGTTGAGACGACACCTTGTGAACTGTGGTTTGGCAAGAAACCAAAGTTGTCGTTTCTTAAAGTTTGGGGCTGCGATGCTTATGTGAAAAAGCTTCAACCTGATAAGCTCGAACCCAAATCGGAGAAATGTATCTTCATAGGATTCCCAAAGGAAACTGTTGGGTACACCTTCTATCACAGATCCGAAGGCAAAACATTCGTTACTAAAAATGGATCCTTTCTAGAGGAGGAGTTTCTCTCGAAAGAAGTGAGTGGGAGGAAAGTAGAACTTGATGAGGTAACTGTACCTGCTCCCTTATTGGAAAGAAGTTCATCACAGAAACCGGTTCCTGTGACACCTACACCAATTAGTGAGGAAGCTAATGATGATGATCATGAAGCTTCAGATCAAGTTACTACCGAACCTCGTAGGTCAACCAGAGTGAGATCCGCACCAGAGTGGTACGGTAATCCTGTTCTGGAGGTCATGTTACTAGACCATGACAAACCTACGAACTATGAAGAAGCAATGGTGAGCCCAGATTCCGCAAAATGGCTTGAGGCCATGAAATCTGAGATGGGATCCATGTATGAGAACAAAGTGTGGACTTTGGTTGACTTGCCCGATGACTTATACATGTTCCTATGACTATGAGATTATGCAACTCCCGTTTACCTGAGGAACACTTTGTGTGCTACCAAACGTCACAATTAACTGGGTGATTATAAAGGTGATCTACAGGTGTCTCCGAAGGTACTTGTTGGGTTGGCGTATTTCGAGATTAGGATTTGTCACTCCGATTGTCGGAGAGGTATCTTTGGGCCCACTCGGTAATGCACATCACTATAAGCCTTGCAAGCATTGTAACTAATGAGTTAGTTGCGAGATGATGTATTACGGAACGAGTAAAGAGACTTGCCGGTAACGAGATTGAACTAGGTATTGAGATACCGATGATCGAATCTCGGGCAAGTAACATACCGATGACAAAGGGAACAACGTATGTTGTTATGCGGTTTGACCGACAAAGATCTTCGTAGAATATGTAGGAGCCAATATGAGCATCCAGGTTCCGCTATTGGTTATTGACCGGAGACGTGTCTCGGTCATGTCTACATTGTTCTCGAACCCGTAGGGCCCGCACGCTTAAAGTTTCGGTGACGATTGTATTATGAGTTTTTGTGTTTTGATGTACCGAAGGTTGTTCGGAGTCCCGGATGTGATCACGGACATGACGATGAGTCTCGAAATGGTCGAGACGTAAAGATTGATATATTGGACGACTATGTTCGAACACCGGAATGGTTTCGGGGAGTTTCAGACATATACCGGAGTACCGGGGGGTTACCGGAACCCCCCGGGGAGTTTAATGGGCCAAGATGGGCCTTAGTGGAGAAGAGGAGGGGCGGCTAGGGCTGGCCGCGCGCCCCCTCCCCCTCTAGTCCGAATTGGTCAAGGAGGGGGCGGCGCCCCCTTTCCTTCCCCCTCTCTCCTTCCCTTCCTTCCCCCCTCCTACTCAACCTTGGAAAAGAGGGAGTCCTACTCCCAGTGGGAGTAGGACTCCTCCCTGGATCGCCCTCCCCTGGCCGACCACCTCCTCCCCCTGGTCCTTTATATACGGGGGCAGGGGGCACCTCTAGACACAATAATTGATCTCTTGATCTCTTAGCCGTGTGCGGTGCCCCCCTCCACCATATTCCACCTCGATCATATCGTAGCGGTGCTTAGGTGAAGCCCTGCGTCGGTAGCATCATCATCACTGTCACCACGCCGTCGTGCTGACGGTACTCTCCCGTGAAGCTCTGCTGGATCGGAGTTCGCGGGACGTCATCGAGCTGAACGTGTGCTGAACTCGGAGGTGCCGTACGTTCGGTACTTGGATCAGTCGGATCATGAAGACGTATGACTACATCAACCGCATTGTGCTAACGCTTCCGCTTTCGGTCTACGAGGGTACATGGACAACACTCTCCCCTCTCGTTGCTATGCATCACCATGATCCTGTGTGTGCATAGGAAAATTTTGAAATTACTACGTTCCCCAACAGTTTGCTAATTCTTGTGCTCTTTCATCAGATATGTTGATTGGAACTAAAGAGGATTTACTGTAATTAACAATCAGCCCAGGAAACTTAGAGAATTTGTCCAAAATCTGAGTAAAACATATGATTTGTTCCACCTCAGCTAGCAGAAAAACTAGTGTGGCATCAGCATATTGGATGATTGGATAGCATTCAGTGAAGTTTGTATTAATGGGCAGATTGAGCTTGCCTTCTCTCCATGCTTCATTCACCATGATCTATAGAAGTTCACCCACCATAACATACAGCAGAGGGGAAAATGGGTCCCCTTGCCTTACTCCACATTTGCAATGGATATTTTTCCCAGGGACTCCATTGAGGATAACAGAAGTGGAGGCAGTTGAGAGTATCATGTTGACCCATCTAATCCATTTGTCACTGAATCCCAAATGTTTCATCATAAAGATGATGGCCTTATAATTAACCTTGTCAAATGCCTTCACAAAATCTATCTTGAAGATGACGATCTCCTTCTTTGATTTATGACACATGTGGATGTACTCAAAACTCCATGCTAGACAGTCCTGGATGTTCCTGGTTTTGATAAAACCATACTGATTCTTGCTGAGTCTAGAAATGATAATGCTTTGCACCCTATTAGCAAGTAGTTTGCTAAGGATTTTGATGGGCATGCTTACCAGGGAGATTGGCCTAAAATCATTGGGAGTTTCAAGGTTTTGATTTTTTGGGATCAAAGTGATGTATGCAGTATTAACTGGTTGTAGGGACACGGTTTCTTCATAAAAGTCATTGATGAATCTGTAGAAGCAAGTTTTAATGATATGCCAACTTTTTTCATAAAGTGTCCATTGAAACCATCTGGACCAGGGGACTTATCCTTAGGCATCTATTTAATGATTTCATCTCTGGAGAAAGGCCTATCAAGTTCCTGTGATAAGCTATCCAAGGACAACTGAGCAATGTCAAAGTCCATAAGGCTATTAGATGATGTACCAATTCTCTCTTTAAATGAGGCCCATAGAATAGCAGCTTTATGATCATGATCACATGCATATTGTCCATCATCAGTAAGCAAATAAGTGATGAAATTGTGTCTGAATACCTGGGTGGCAATAGCATGAAAGAACTTGGTATTTTCATCACCAAGATTAGCCCATCTAATATTTGCCCTGATCCTCAAATATAGCCTTTTAGCTTCCAGTAGTTTGTTGGTATGCTTGATGAGAATATTCCTAAATTTCTTTTCTATCTTAGATAATTCTCTTTGATCTTCCAGTCCATCGAACAACTTAACATAAAAACATCAGTTCTTAATAGTCTTGCTGAGCTGAGAGAGTTTCTTACTCCATGTTTTCAGGCCCTTTCTAAGTGTTTTAAACTTAACATTTATGTTTTTTTGCAGAATCAGCAAAATATATAGAGCTCCTCCAGTGGTTTTCCACAGTCTCCAAAAATCCATCAAATTCGGTCCAGAATTCCTCAAACCTGGATATTTTACTTTTAGGAATATTGCTATCAATCTGTATATTGATGGGTACATGATCAGAGGTGATTTTGGCAAGGGGAATAGCCATAGTTGCTGGGTGAGCAGTTGTCCAATGGGAGCTGGTAAATACCCAATCTAGTTTCTCAAGTAATGGCATATCCTGTTTATTGCTCCAAGTAAATGATCTTCCTTTCAATGGGATCTCAACTAGATCAAGATTAATGGTAATGTTATTGAATAACATCATGTTGTTTGGGCCTCCACCTGGCCTATTGTTGGGGAACGTAGCAATAATTCAAAATTTTCCTACGTGTCACCAAGATCAATCTAGGAGATGCTAGCAACGAGAGAGAGGGAGTGCATCTTCATACCCTTGAAGATCGCTAAGCGGAAGCGTTACAAGAATGCGGTTGATGGAGTCGTACTCGCGGCGATTCAAATCGCGGAAGATCCGATCTAGCGCCGAACGGACGGCGCATCCGCGTTCAACACACGTACAACCCGGGGACGTCTCCTCCATCTTGATCCAGCAAGGGGAGAGGAGAAGTTGAGGGAGAACTCCAGCAGCACGACGGCGTGGTGGCGATGGAGCTCGTGGTTCTCCGGCAGAGCTTCGCTAAGCACTACGGAGGAGTTGGAGGAGGAGAGGGCTGCGCCAGGCAAGGGGTGCGGCTGCCCTCTCTCTCCCTCACTATATATAGGGGAAGGGGGTGGAGGAGGCGCCCTAGGGTTCCCTAGGGGAGGGGTGGCGGCCACAGGGGAAACCCTAGATGGGTTTGGGCGCCCCCACCCCTAGGAAACTTGCCCCCCAAGCCGGGAGGGGTGGCTGCCCTAGGGGAGGCGCCCCCACCTCTCCACGTTACGTGAGATGGGGTGGGAGGGGCGCACAGCCCCTTAGTGGGCTGTTGTGCCCCCTCCCCTTGGCCCATAAGGCCCCCCAACGCTTTCCGGGGCCTCCGAAACACCTTTCAGTCACGCTGGTCGTCACCCGGTACTCCCAGAACAATTCCGGACTTCAATACCCTTCGTCCAATATATCGATCTTCACCTCCGGACCATTCCGGAGTTCCTCGTCACATCCGGGATCTCATCCGGGACTCCGAACAACCTTCGGTAACCACATACTATTTCCCATAACAACTCTAGCGTCACCGAACCTTAAGTGTGTAGACCCTACGGGTTCGGGAACCATGCAGACATGACCGAGACGTTCTCCGGCCAATAACCAACAGCGGGATCTGGATACCCATGTTGGCTCCCACATGTTCCACGATGATGTCATCGGATGAACCACGATGTCGGGGATTCAATCAATCCCGTATACAATTCCCTTTGTCTATCGGTATGTTACTTGCTCGAGATTCGATCGTGGGTATCCCAATACCTCGTTCAATCTCGTTACCAGCAAGTCTCTTTACTCGTTCCGTAACGCATGATCCCGTGACTAACTCCTTAGTCACATTGAGCTCATTATGATGATCCATTACCGAGTGGGCCCAGAGATACCTCTCCGTCATACGGAGTGACAAATCCCAGTCTCGATTCGTGCCAACCCAACAGACACTTTAAGAGATACCTGTAGTGCACCTTTATAGTCACCCAGTTACGTTGTGACGTTTGATACACCCAAAGCACTCCTACGGTATCCGGGAGTTGCACAATCTCATGGTCTAAGGAAATGATACTTGACATTAGAAAAGCTCTAGCAAACGAACTACACGATCTTGTGCTATGCTTAGGATTGGGTCTTGTCCATCACATCATTCTCCTAATGATGTGATCCCGTTATCAATGACATCCAATGTCCATGGTCAGGAAACCATAACCATCTATTGATCAACGAGCTAGTCAACTAGAGGCTTACTAGGGACATGTTGTGGTCTATGTATTCACACATGTATTACGGTTTCCAGTTAATACAATTATAGCATGAACAATAGACAATTATCATGAACAAGGAAATAGAACAATAACCATTTTATTATTGCCTCTAGGGCATATTTCCAACAGTCTCCCACTTGCACTAGAGTCAATAATCTAGTTCACATCACTATGTGATTGTAATGAATCCAACACCCATGGGGTTTGTTCATATCTCGCTTGTGAGAGAGGTTATTAGTCAACGGGTCTGAACCTTTCAGATCCGTGTGTGCTTTACAAATCTCTATGTCATCTTGTAGATGCAGCTACCACGCGCTACTTGGAGCTATTCCAAATAACTGCTCTACTATACGAATCCGGTTTACTACTCAGAGTCATCCGGATTAGTGTCAAAGTTTGCATCGACGTAACCCTTTACGACGAACTCTTTTACCACCTCCATAATCGAGAAAATTCCTTAGTCCACTAGTTACTAAGGATAAGTTCGACCGCTGTCATGTGATCCATTCCTGGATCACTCTTGTACCCCTTGACTGACTCATGGCAAGGCACACTTCAGGTGCGGTACACACATAGCATACTGTAGAGCCTACGTCTAAAGCATAGGGGACGACCTTCGTCCTTTCTCTCTCTTCTGCCGTGGTCAGGTCTTGAGTCTTACTCAATACTCACACCTTGTAACACAGCCAAGAACTCCTTCTTTGCTGATCTATTTTGAACTCCTTCAAAATCTTGTCACGGTATGTATTCATTTGAAAGTACTATTAAGCATTTTTGATCTATCCTTATAGATCTTGATGCTCAATGTTCAAGTAGTTTAATCCAGGTTTTCCATTGAAAAACACTTTTCAAATAACCCTGTATGCTTTCCAGAAATTCTACATCATTTCTGATCAACAATATGTTAACAACATATACTCATCAAAAATTCTATAGTGCTCCCACTCACTTCTTTGGAAATACAAGTTTCTCATAAACTTTGTATAAACCCAAAATCTTTGATCATCTCATCAAAGCGTACATTCCAACTCCGAGATGCTTACTCCAGTCCTTAGAAGGATTGTTGGAGCTTTGCATACTTGTTAGCATCTTTCAGGATTGACAAAACCTTCTGGTTGTATCACATACAACCTTTCCTCAAGAAAATCGCCGAGGAAACAATGTTTTGACATCCTATCCGCAAGATTTCATAAATAATGCAGTAACTGCTAATATAATTCCAACAGACTCTTAGCATCGCTACGAGTGAGAAAGTCTCATCGTAGTCAACTCCTTCAACTTGTCGGAAAACATCTTAACGACAAGTCGAGCTTTCTTAATGGTGACACTTACCATCATTGTCCGTCTTCCTTTTAAAATCCATCTGCACCCAACAGCCTTACGACCATCAAGTAGTTCTTCCAAAGTCTATACTTTGGTTTTATACATGGATCCTCTCTCGGATTTTATGGCCTCGAGCCATTCGTCGGAATCCGGGCCCACCATCGCTTCTTCCATAGCTCGTAGGTTCATTGTTGTCTAGCAACATGACTTCCAAGACAGGATTACGTACCACTCTGAAGTAGTACGCATCCTTGTCGACCTACGAGGTTTGGTAGTGACTTGATCTGAAGTTTCATGATCACTATCATAAGCTTCCATTTCAATTGGTGTAGGTGCCACAGGAACAACTTCTTGTGCCCTACTACACACTAGTTGAAGTGACGGTTCAATAACCTCATCAAGTCTCCACCATCCTCCCACTCAATTCTTTCGAGAGAAACTTTTCCTCGAGAAAGGACCCGTTTCTAGAAACAATCACTTTTGCTTCCGGATCTGAAATAGGAGGTATACCCAACTATTTTGGGTATTCTATGAAAATGCATTTATCCGCTTTGGGTTCGAGCTTATCAGCCTGAAACTTTTTCACATAAGCGTCGCAGCCCCAAACTTTTAAGAAACGACAGCTTAGGTTTCTCTAAACCATAGTTCATACGGTGTCGTCTCAACGGAATTGCGTGGTGCCCTATTTAAAGTGAATGCGGTTGTCTCTAATGCCTAACCCATAAACGATAGTGGTAATTCGATAAGAGACATCATGGTATGCACCATATCCAATAGGGTGCAGTTATGATGTTCGGACACACCATCACACTATGGTGTTCCAGGCGGTATTAGTTGTGAAACAATTTCCACAATGTCTTAATTGTGTGCCAAACTCGTAACTCAGATATTCATCTCTATGATCATATCATAGACATTTTATCCTCTTGTCACGACGATCTTCAACTTCACTCTGAAATTACTTAAACCTTTCAATAATTCAGACTTGTGTTTCATCAAGTAAATATACTTAGCATCTACTCAAATCATCTGTGAAGTAAGAACATAACGATATCCACTGCGTGCCTCAGCACTCATTGGACTGCACACATCAAAATGTATTACTTCCAACAAGTTGCTTTCTTGTTCCATCTTACTGAAAACGAGGCCTTTCAGTCATCTTGCCCATGTGGTATGATTTGCATGTCTCAAGTGATTCAAAATCAAGTGAGTCCAAACGATCCATCTGTATGGAGTTTCTTCATGCATATATACCAATAGACATGGTTCGCATGTCTCAATCTTTTCAAAAATGAGTGAGTCCAAAGATCCATCAACATGGAGCTTCTTCATGCGTTTTATACCAATATGACTCAAATGGCAGTGCCACAAGTATGTGGTACTATCATTACTATCTTATATCTTTTGGCATGAACATGTGTATCACTACGATCGAGATTCAATAAACCATTCATTTTAGGTGCAAGACCATTGAAGGTATTATTCAAATAAACAGAGTAACCATTATTCTCCTTAAATGAATAACCGTATTGCGATAAACATAATCCAATCATATCTATGCTCAACGCAAACACCAAAGCAAACAACATTTATCTGGGTTCAATACTAATCTCGAAGGTAGAGGGAGCGTGTGATGGTGATCATATCATCCTTGGAAACATTTCCAACACACATCGTCACCTCGCCCTTAGCTAGTCTCCGTTTATTCCGTAGCTTTTGTTTCGAGTTACCAATGTCAGCAACTGAACCGGTATCTAATACCCATGTGCTACTAGGAGTACTAGTAAGGTACACATCAATAACACATATGTCAAATATACTTTTGTTGACCTTGCCAGCCTTCTCATCTACCAAGTATCTAGGGTAGTTCTGCTACAGTGACCGTTCCCCTCATTACAGAAGCACTTAGTCTCGGCTTTGGGTTCAACCTTGGGTTTCTCCACTAGAGCAGCAACTGATTTGCCGTTTCATGAAGTATCCCTTCTTTCCCTTGCCCTTCTTGAAACTAGTGGTTTTACTAACCATCAACAATTGATGCTCCTACTTGATTTCTACTTTCGCGGTGTCAAACATCGCGAGTTGCTCAAGGATCATCATGTCTATCCCTGATATGTTATAGTTCATCACGAAGCTCTAATAGCTTGGTGGCAGTGACTATGGAGAACCATCACTATCTCATCTGGAAGATTAACTCCCACTCGATTCAAGCGATTGTAGTACTCAGACAATCTGAGCACATGCTCAACGATTGAGCTTTTCTCCCGTAGTTTGCAGGCTTAAGAAACTTGTCAGAGGTCTCATACCTCTTGACGTGGGCACTAGTCTGAAATCCCAATTTCAGTCTTTGGAACATCTCATATGTTCTGCGACGTTTCAAAACCGTCTTTGGTGCCACAATTCTAAACCGTTAGCATTACGCACTGAACTATCACGTAGTCATCAAAACGTGTATGTCAGATGTTTCGCAACATCTACAGACGACGCTCGAGGTTCAGCACACCGAGCGGTGCATTAAGGACATAAGCCTTCTGCGCAGCAATGAGGATAATCCTCAGTTTACGGACCCAGTCCGCACAATTTCTACTATCAACTTTCAACTAAATTTTCTCTAGGAACATATCTTAAACAGTAGAACTAAAGCGTAAGCTACGACATAATTTGCAAAGACCTTTTGACTATGTTCATGATAATTAAGTTCATCTGATTATTTAATGAACTCCCACTTAGATAGACATCCCTCTAGTCATCTAAGTGATACATGATCCGAGTCAACTAGGCCGTGTCCGATCATCACGTGAGACGGACTAGTCATCATCGGTGAACATCTTCATGTTGATCGTATCTACTATACGACTCATGTTCGACCTTTCGGTCTCTTGTGTTCCGAGGCCATGTCTGTACATGCTAGGCTCGTCAAGTCAACCTAAGTGTTTCGCATGTGTAAATCTGGCTTACACCCGTTGTATGCGAACGTTAGAATCTATCACACCCGATCATCACGTGGTGCTTCGAAACAACGAACCTTCGCAACGGTGCACAGTTAGGGGGAACACTTTCTTGAAATTTTAGCGAGGGATCATCTTATTTATGCTACCGTCGTTCTAAGCAAATAAGATGTAAACATGACAAACATCACATGCAAATCATAAAGTGACATGATATGGCCAATATCATCTTGCGCCTTTTGATCTCCATCTTCGAGGCGCGGCATGATCACCTTCGTCACCGGCATGACACCATGATCTCCATCATCGTGTCTTCATGAAGTTGTCTCGCCAACTATTACTTCTACTACTATGGCTAACGGTTAGCAATAAAGTAAAGTAATTACATGGCGTTTTTCATTGACACGCAGGTCATACAATAAATTAAGACAACTCCTATGGCTCCTGCCGGTTGTCATACTCATCGACATGCAAGTCGTGATTCCTATTACAAGAACATGATCAATCTCATACATCACATATATATAATTCATCACATCCTTTTGGCCATATCACATCACATAGCATACCCTGCAAAAACAAGTTAGACGTCCTCTAATTGTTGTTGCATGTTTTACGTGGCTGCTATGGGTTTCTAGCAAGAACGTTTCTTACCTACGCAAAAGCCACAACGGTGATATGCCAATTGCTATTTACCCTTCATAAGGACCCTCTTCATCGAATCCGATCCGACTAAAGTGGGAGAGACAGACACCCGCTAGCCACCTTATGCATCAAGTGCACGTCAGTCGGTGGAACCTGTCTCACGTAAGTGTACGTGTAAGGTCGGTCCGGGCCGCTTCATCCCACAATGCCGCCGAATCAAGATAAGACTAGTAATGGCAAGCAAATTGAACAAATCATCGCCCACAACTACTTTGTGTTCTACTCGTGCATAGAATCTACGCATAGACCTAGCTCATGATGCCACTGTTGGGGAACGTAGCAATAATTCAAAATTTTCCTACATGTCACCAAGATCAATCTAGGAGATGCTAGCAACGAGAGAGAGGGAGTGCATCTTCATACCCTTGAAGATTGCTAAGCGGAAGCGTTACAAGAACACGGTTGATGGAGTCGTACTCGCAGCGATTCAAATCGTGGAAGATCCGATCTAGCGCCGAACGGACGGCGCCTCCGCGTTCAACACACGTACAACCCGGGGACGTATCCTCCTTCTTGATCCAGCAAGGAGAGAGGAGAAGTTGAGGGAGAACTCCAGCAGCACGGCGGCGTGGTGGCGATGGAGCTCGTGGTTCTCCGGCAGAGCTTCGCTAAGCACTACGGAGGAGTTGGAGGAGGAGAGGGTTGCGCCAGGCAAGGGGTGCGGCTGCCCTCTCTCTCCCTCACTATATATAGGGGGAAGGGGTGGAGGAGGCGCCCTAGGGTTCCCTAGGGGAGGGGTGGCGGCCACAGGGGAAACCCTAGATGGGTTTGGGCGCCCCCACCCCTAGGAAACTTGCCCCCCAAGCCAGGAGGGGTGGCTGCCCTAGGGGAGGCGCCCCCACCTCTCCACGTTACATGAGATGGGGTGGGAGGGGCGCACAGCCCCTTAGTGGGCTGATGTGCCCCCTCCCCTTGGCCCATAAGGCCCCCCAACGCTTGTCGGGGCCTCCGAAACACCTTTCAGTCACACTGGTCGTCACCCGGTACTCCCAGAACAATTCCGGACTCCAATACCCTTCGTCCAATATATCGATCTTCACCTCCGGACCATTCCGGAGTTCCTCGTCACGTCCGGGATCTCATCCGGGACTCCGAACAACCTTCGGTAACCACATACTATTTCCCATAACAACTCTAGCGTCACCGAACCTTAAGTGTGTAGACCCTACGGGTTCGGGAACCATGCAGACATGACCGAGACGTTCTCCGGCCAATAACCAACAGCGGGATCTGGATACCCATGTTGGCTCCCACATGTTCCACGATGATCTCATCGGATGAACCACGATGTCGGGGATTCAATCAATCCCGTATACAATTCCCTTTGTCTATCGGTATGTTACTTGCCCGAGATTCGATCGTCGGTATCCCAATACCTCGTTCAATCTCGTTACCAGCAAGTCTCTTTACTCGTTCCGTAACGCATGATCCCGTGACTAACTCCTTAGTCACATTGAGCTCATTATGATGATGCATTACCGAGTGGGCCCAGAGATACCTCTCCGTCATACGGAGTGACAAATCCCAGTCTCGATTCATGCCAACCCAACAGACACTTTCGGAGATACCTGTAGTGCACCTTTATAGTCACCCAGTTACGTTGTGACGTTTGATACACCCAAAGCACTCCTACGGTATCCGGAGTTGCACAATCTCATGGTCTAAGGAAATGATACTTGACATTAGAAAAGCTCTAGCAAACGAACTACACGATCTTGTGCTATGCTTAGGATTGGGTCTTGTCCATCACATCATTCTCCTAATGATGTGATCCCGTTATCAATGACATCCAATGTCCATGGTCAGGAAACCATAACCATCTATTGATCAACGAGCTAGTCAACTAGAGGCTTACTAGGGACATGTTGTGGTCTATGTATTCACACATGTATTACGGTTTCCAGTTAATACAATTATAGCATGAACAATAGACAATTATCATGAACAAGGAAATACAATAATAACCATTTTATTATTGCCTCTAGGGCATATTTCCAACACCTATTTCTATTCTCAGGTCCTCTAATATAATTAAAATCACCCACAATCATCCATCTCTTACTCAAGTTGATATTCAGTGTTTGCAACCAATTTTTGAACTCCACTTTGCCCTCACCAGAATTAGGCCCATATACATTGGTCAGGTACCAACTACTATTGTCCAAATTGGAAGTGAACTCAATAGTGATCTGATAATAATTTTGGGATATGACATTTTCCTTTGAACATGTTACCATTCCATATGGTGATTAATCCACCAGAGTTACCAGTTAAGGGTGAATAGCATAACTGATTGAACCTCTTGGGGTAGATGTTTTTAATATATGCAGTATCAAAATCATCCCTCTTGGTTTCTTGAAATGTCGTAATGCAGCAGGCACTTTCTTCAATTTTTTGCCTAATATCATTCCATCTGGTAGATGAATTAATTCCTCTAACATTCCAGTTCAAAATCCAGCTCTTGTTCATCTAAATACAGCAAAATAATTGATATATTTCATGTTGTGATTAGCATAGCATGAATAGGAGTTATAGTAACAACAGATGCTCCTGTAATTCATCATAATCAGATAAGATCTAGCTACATACTTGAGCTGGCAGGTGCATCGATAAGAGCTGTATTGGAAGCATGTGGCAGATAAATAACAGCAAAATAAGATAACTGAATATCCAAAAGGGCCCTTATGGCTCAAGTGCGGATAATTATTACATACGAGATAGTTTTGTGATGCACGCAGGCATCTGAATGAGCACAGAAAGCAAAACAACAGAAAAGCAATAACAAGGAGGCAGATAGGGGAGCCACCCAAACCCCAGCAGAAATTGCAGCAACTAATCATCAGAGCTGTCATAGTTCAGGGCCTGGGATGACACTTCATGAGGTGCCATCATGCATGGTCCTGTTCCAATAGCCTGCAAGGTTTCCATGGGTATCTCAGGTGGGGGGAGCTTGCTTGTTAATGACCATTGCATCAAATTGAGGTCCTAAATTCATTGATACTGCCTTTTTCTGCTTCTTGAAGTTCTGTTGAAAGTTATTTGCCTGTACCTGTCTTTCCTCCATCTTACTAGCAGCATCTGCAGCAGCTCTGTCTTTGAAACCTTTGGTGTTGAGGGAAATTCTATTGCTCCCCCTGCACAGTGTTTCATCAATGATTGGCTTCTTCTTCTTGTTGTTGGTTAGCTTCTGGAATTGAGCAAATTCCTGACCTGAGATTTCCTCAATGCTAACAGAGTTGGAGTGCTGAGTCATGTTCTGTTTGGTGTCAACAGTTTGGACCTGCAGGTAACATCTTTTGTTGGTGCTATTGGACTCTATCACATCCACAACCTTGCATGAAGCATTGATGATCTTACAGCCCCCAAGTTTAGGAATGATATCATTTGCATTAGTGACCAAGTTGCCCACCAGGTCTTGTAGAACAGCAATGTGCTCTGTTAAACCATCCACAGCAATGTTGCAGGTCTAGACAGGAGGAGCAGTGCTAGAAGATGGTATATCATTGTAATTCATGCTGACATTCTAGGGCTTGAAACTGGAACTTGTTGCTGCAACAGTTGTGTGATGTGAGCTCTCTGTCTCCAAGGGGATATAATAAGGCCCCATAGTATCATGCACAACATTGAAATTCTGTCCCACAGAGATATTGGAGATGATCTGCACTGGGTCATTCAGAACAGGTTCAGAAATCTCAATATTGGCAGCAGTATCAGGGTTTATATTCAGAGCATCATTGTGGTCCTTGTCTCCAGCAACTTGATTGACATGGGCATTGTTAGCCGCATGTACATCCTCATAAGGGGCCCCAAGATCCTCATTGTGTGGGTTTATGACCACCTGGTCCATGGGGATGTTACCAAGTACTTCATCATGCCAAAATCCACCATGAATATGAGGCAAAGGGTGTGGATTACCACCATCAGGAGGGAGTGGGTCCTCATCTCCTGCCTGCTGACCAATGAGCTCCCCCGACAAGATATATGTCAGGCAAGTCCATGAATCACCATAACCCACATCGTCAATGTTCCTAAGCACGACAATACTGATCGGAATAGCATCAACATTCATAGTACGGATTTTGATAACTACTCTGGTTTTGTCCCTAGGATCCTTGTTCCAAATTAAAAATCTGACGTAAGGGGAAACCGTGCGGCTAATGACATCTACATCCCAGCACTCCAAAGGATAGTTCATCAGCATGATCCAAACATCGTGCGTAAATGTGATACTGCGATAGTTCAAACCTCTGTCTTGTCTACTGATCCTCAATACTGAATCACCAATCTGAAACGGGCTACTACCAACAGCTGTGTCTCTAGAGCATGCAGTAGTAAACTGGATCAAGGCCGTACCCATACCGCAACGAGATGTGTAGCTGATGCGCCAGCCCAGACCTTCAAGATAGTTGGTGATGAGAGCAATGGCTCCATGAAACTCTTCTGCAGAAACCTCGGGGATGAGGGTGGCAACAGCCCACTCATCGCAAACCATTGGAAGTTCTCCACCGAGAACCACATAGCCGCGATGTGCATGGAGCGGGCCAGGTGGGATGATGGTGGTGCCGGGCGGGAGGTGAGGGAGGGGATTGCATGGGTAGCAGGCCATCTCAGGTGGTGGTGTGCTAGCAGGCGGAGCAGAGGATGGTGGAAGAGGGGGAGAAGTTGAGGAGACCACGCGGGTTGTGGTTATATCGGGTAGAGGCAGCTGGGTCTGTTTGATCCGATAAGCTCTAGGGATTTTCTTGTTATAACAAAATCAGGCGATATGGTTATATCCAAAGCATGAACGACACCTAATTTTGTTAGAGCATTGATGATGTAGGTGTCCCTATCCCAAGCATTTGCGGCAAAAATTATTATTATTGTTATTAGACTGGGTAGGTACCGTGTAGGGCAGAGACGATCTGCCTTCCACAGAGTTGGGCTGCAGTTGCAGATTGGGCTGGTTGGTCGCGGACGTCCCAGAGACATTAGCTGGCCTCATTTCACGCCCGAGGGGATGGTGGGCCTGTTAACAGCCGATCTGTTATGCATGGAGGAGGTTGAGGACGTACCAGCATCACGATTCTCACGATCATGATGAACATGGTGACCGTTGTCCCTAGATCTGATTGGGATGGTATTTGCACCAGATAGAACATGTTGTATGGGCGGCGTAGTAGGAGTAATCATCGACTGAGGGGTGATCCGGTCTAAAATTCTGCGATAAGCTTGATGAACAGGAACATTACGGCGTGACGTACCTTTGTGACGTGTAGGAACTATAGTCCATTCCGCATCTTGTTCATAATACCATTTGTTCTCCTCAAATAACCAGTTTGGTCCACCGCCACTCCAAAGATGGAAGTAGCATTTAAATAGATCACAGATAAAGAAGACCTTGCGAACCAAGAAGCAACCCACAGCTTTTGAACAAACTTTGAACTGATAGACATTGCCAATGATATGAGACTTCAAAAGATTGGTAATCACCACCAGTGCATGCTGATAGAACCAGGCTGACGTTGAGATTGTCCAAACGAAAAGCAAATCTTGCGAAGGAGATCACCATAGTGAAGCCATGGGTTGAGGAGACCGGGCTTACCGAGGATTGGAAATACTTACGAACCTCACCTCTGAAACGATGGCCAAAAGAGAAATCCAGTTGATGGGCAATGGAGTTTGGGTCTAGGAAGGGATCCATTGGATGGGAAAGTGATTTTGATGGCTAGATCCGATCGATTCATGCCCAGAGCCATGGTCGCCGGTGTGAGGGTGGGTGGGTGGGAGGGGGAGCCATTAATTTACTGTGGTTGCAAATTAAATTTGCCATCTTCATGACAATTTAAATTGCCATATAAGATGTTTGACTTACCATCCCCTCCCAGCGATGGTCAGCTGGATAATTAACATCCCCATTTTCTTTTTGCTTGTCGCTAAAAGTATAGAGCGGCGGAGCTCGAGCCCGAGACGTGGCGTCGCTGATGAGGGCTTTTTAAATTGTTCAATACCTCTAGAATCTGTAGCTAATTTTTTTTGAACATAATACAAACTTAGATGCTCACATATACATACACATACATTTAATCCCATGAACGTGTGCATGCACATCCTACCCCTATGGGCACCTCTAAGATACTGTGACAACACAACGTCTTGAGATTGACAAAGTGAGCACACCATCTTGAAGTTGACAAAGTCAGCACAACGATTTGAGTTTCACAAAGTCAGCACAGACACCTTCGTAGTCGACAAGAATGTCTGTTCTCATTGAACACACATCGTCAAAAGGCCTGAAATAAATTCAAAAAAACGTGACCACCGTGCCAAGTCTATGACAAACCCTAGGGGATTGGTTCGGTCACAAGAAACTGAACCATTTGAACTACCCTCAATTTGCTCTGTAGCTAACATTTTCTTTTTTTCGAGAGTACATCAATGATAATACCATATTTTATAGAAGGCGGCAGAAAATTTACAAGAAGTTTAAGTACTGTGCGAGACTCAAATGATACACCCACAGTCCCACACTAACACTGGCAAAACAAACAAAGACTACTCTCTCACTAAATGGTCTAGGCCCCATGCATATATGAAGGACCAACAGTGGGATCGAAAAATCTGACGCGCGGGAACAGTGACCGAAATTATGTTCGTTTCACATTGCCTGTGCACAGATGGGCCCTTTCAGTTGTTGTGAGAAAAAGAAAAGAAAAGAAAAGCCAGCGTGATCCTGTCGCCCATGCATGGACACGGCGGTAGCGGCCGTAGTAGAAGAAAGTCTAGGACTCATGCATTTTACTAGAGAGGAGTGAACCTTTCCGCTAGATAGCCAGCCGAGCACAAATCGACACGCACTCCGTCGGCGTCGCGTCGGTGACCATGGGCTTGCTGGCCGGAGACGGCTATAGCGGCGGCCTGAGCTACAACACGAGCTGCGGGAAGACCAGCGGCCTGGTGTGGAACCTGACGTCCTCCTACGCGGACCAGAGCAACGAGGCCTCCATGCTGTCCGCCACCGTCATCATGTTCCTCCTCGCCGCGCTCTTCTTCAACCTCAACCTCTTCAGCGGCCTCTCCGACACCAGCGCCATCCTCGACCCCAAGGTCCGCGTCCTGCTCTCCAAGGCGCTCTCCCTCTTCCTCCCCGTCATGTCCTACCTCTTCTCCGAGGCCAAGAACGCCGGCGGCCTCGCGTGCGGCGGCGCCGCCGCCGCGCCCGAGCTCCCGCTGCGGGCCCGGCTGATCCTCACGTGGATGCTCCTCGTCGAGCTCCTCCGCAACAAGGTGGAGGAGATCCGCATGCAGCGGGGCGACGATGGCTGGCACAGGGGCACCGTGGAGCGCGCCGGCCGCGTCGTCTGGCTCGGGAGCCTCGTCTTCTTCAACCTGCGCGGCGCCGGGCGCAAGTCCGTGCTCGGCATCCTCTGGCTCCACTGCGTGGCCAAGCTGGTGCAGAGGGTCACCTTCACCTTGGTGGGGAAGAACTCTCTGGCCTACGGGAAGAACGCACGCCTCATCATCTCCTACATGCGTGCGCCCCATGACCAGCTGGTGCAGCAGCAGCATGGAGACGACGCCGACCATGGCGACGAGCTATTGAAGGGGTGTCGGTACGCGGTGATGGGAGAAGACAAGCTGGTGAATAAGCCAACCCCGGCTGGCTACAGCGTCAGAGGTGACATCACCACCGCCGAGACGACGACGACCGTCGGGAAAATCTGGCGGCTTGCAGAGGATGAGCCCTTCCTTGCCTCCGTCGACCAAGATGGGCGGCTGAGGAGGCTCTGCCTCTCCTTCGCGCTCTTCAAACTCCTTCGCCGGAGTTTCGAGCACCTGCCGCCGATGAGCGAGGCCGAGACCCGCGACTGCCGGAGCCTCATCTTCTTCCAAGGGGGCTTGTACAGCAGCAGCAAGAGGAGCAACCGGAGCCATGGCCAAGGCGAAGACGAGAAGGCAGCAGCCGCAGCAGAGGAACTGTTCCAGGTGATGAAGGACGAGACCATCTTCCTGAGCGAGTACTACCACTCCGTCGTCCCCGTGGCCCTGGCGAGCCCCTTCTTCCTGCTCGCCAACTACCTGCTCCTCCCGGCCATGGTGCTGCTCCTCTGCCTCGTCATCGTCGTCCTCTGCGGCAACGGCGACGTGCCCTTCGCCTTCCACAGCCTCAGGAGCGACAACTACAGCGTCTCCTTCGGGGTGGTCAGGATGGCTAGGTGCCTCCTGACGAGAGTCCTCAGCTCGCCGTCGGTCTTCTTCTCCACCATCGACCTCTCCATCACCTTGCTCCTCTTCCTCGTGCTGGTGTACGAGCAGGTGTGGGAGTTTGTGGTCTTCCTCTTCTCCAACTGGTTCCTCGTCTCCATGCTCCACGGGTACGCCGCCAAGCCCCACTGGCGCCGGAGCGCCGCCTTCAGCTGGGCCGTCCGCCGCATGCTGTGGGTGCGGAGCAAGATGAGCCACCCGGACATCACCATGAGGCAGTTCTCCGCGCTCAGGTCCTGCCGTCTCGGCCGCCAGCTGAGGATGGTGCCGGCCGTCTCGCTCACGCTGCCGACCATCGCCGTGCCAAGGGACGTGAAGCATTCCATCGCGGAGTACCTATCAGCGACGTCGCTGCAGGAGGAGGACGACTACGACCCCGCCACCAGTCGTCGCGGTCTTCTCAGCAACGGTCAGCTCGCGGTCGCCGAGTACGGGGAGCTCCGCCGTGCGTGCAAGACCGAGAGCATCGCCGAGGTGATCCTCGCGTGGCACATCGCCACCTGCCTCTTCGAGGAGAAATTTCCGTCACCGTGCGCCTCGCCCTCGCGTGACATGGTCGTGGCGACGACGCTGTCCAAGTACTGCGCCTACCTGGTGGCCTTCCACCCGGAGCTACTGCCGGAAAACGAGGAGAGCACGGAGCGCGTCTTCGAGATCATGGAGGAAGATCTGAGGCGTACGGTCGGCTTCTGGCGCTACCACCTCCCGGCGGCGGTGGCGCCGCTGCTAGGCTCCGGGTACGAGCAGATCATGCGCCTGGAGGAGAAGCCGAACCTTGCCCAGGCGCTCGAGCTGGAGGAGATGTCGGCGTTGCAGAGGGGGGCCATCCTGGAGCACGCGCTGGAGAAGGAAGCCAAGTGCGGTGCCGGCGTGGAGGGGATGTGGAAGGTGCTGGCTGATCTGTGGGTGCAGCTCATGGTGTACGTGGCGCCGTCGGGGGGCGAGGAGCACGTCATGGGGCACGCCAAGGTGCTGCCGGAGGGCGGCGAGTTCGTCACCGTGCTCTGGGCGCTGGCCACGCACACCGGCATGCGTCGCGCCGCGCCGGTGGCTGTCGGCAGCATGGAACATGTTTAGGAGGGGTTATCTGCGAATTCGTTGTAGATGATGTAGGTGCTACGTTTAAGCGTTGTACGTATCAGTCAGTTGTGTAATCAGAATGATTTACCTACGTATGTGATGGAATCACCGGCTAGCGCATCCACGCTTTGGTTTGCTCTGTTTCTTGCTTGACGATTCTGACTAGGACAATGCATATGCGTTGTTACAGGGGCACATATATTGTCTCAGTTCTCTAATTTGTCTGATGAATAAATTCCCGAATCCATACTACCTTAGAAAATGAATGCTGGAAATTCTGATTCTGTCACAACCCTTCAACAATTGTGTACTCCTACTTAGATTCGGGACACAACCACTAACTGTCCTTGAGATGCATCGGATTTTAAAAAAGTAATTTCAAACTTCATAACTCCTCGGTACCAAAATAAGTGTCTCAACTTCAGCACCAAAATAAGTGAAACCACCCTTGATATGGCCTAGTGATTTCTTATTTCTATTCCTTATCTAACTTGCATGATGTGGTACACCTATGATGAAAAATATCATCACGGCTGAAAGTACATGTTTACAAAGGGAACTACCAGTGTGAATGATAAGCCAGACCAGTTTGGAGAATTATATATGATTTTTTCTTGACAAGGTAAAACAAAACCAACCTCTAAACAATAGGAGAATAAGTGTAAACAAAATTGCTTGGGGAAAAGTTCTACTTTAGTTCTAATATGTTCGATTGTACTAAGTGCATTCTATACGGTGAGTTAAATTTAGTTTAGAAGTGAGAAACTTCTAAGATATAATAATATTCATCAAAAGGTCATGGTGCCTAGTAGTATCTTCCATACATGGTGATAATATTGATGCGTCACTTTGAAGGGACAATAAGACCTTTCAAACGAGACCAATCTTGGATACATTTTGACTACTTTGAATTTTATGTATCATATTTCAGTTCTAGTTTATTTTGATTATTTCACTCATCTGAAACGACTAATTTCATTCATTTCAATTGGGAAGCATGTTTCAATTATTTTCCAAAACGGATTTCAATTGAAAACTATTTCAGTCATTTCAATAAACAGATTTTACCCACTCCAAACAAATTATTTCACTAATTTGAAAATACATATTTCACTCATTTACAAAACACATTAGATTCACCCATAGAGAACTGATTTCACTCATAAAAATATATAGATTTTAAAACAATATTTCACTCATTTCAAGAAACTAATTTCAGAAAACATATTACAGTCACTCAATTGAAATATTATATTCACTTGTTCCAAAAAAAATTGATTTCACTCGTTACAAAAGATAGATTTCACTCATCTCACTAGTTTCAGAAAACACATAACACTCGCAATACACACACTGAAATAAGGAGTTTAACAAAAATAATATTTTAATTTAAAAACAATTTCACTCATTTAAAAAATATCATTCAAATAAAAATTATTTTACTCATTTTATAAAATTGATTTCACTCGTTTGAAAATACTAATTTCGCTCACTTCATTTGGAAAGACATGCTTGAATTATTTCACTCATTTTTGAAAACTGATTTCACTCGTTTCAAAACAAAAATTCACTAATTTTAAAAATAATTTGAAATAATCAGCTTCACATTGTGTAAATAACCCGTTTCACATTTTTGGAATAATAAGTTTCACATATTTCACACTAAAAAATGTTTCATATGCATAAAACACAAATTTCACTCATTTCAAAAAATTGGTTTCACTAATTCGAAAAATGTTTCATATGTATGAAACACAAATTCAACTTATTTCAAAAAAATGATTTCACTCCTTTGAAACGATAAAATTTAAATGTGTTTGATTGTATTCAAGATTGATCTTGTGCTAAAGGTCTTGGCACTAGAGAGTTCAAATATACATAAAGAAGTCAAAACGAAATTTTGGTTTGAGAGATATAAATGTTCATAAATATAAAAAGGAAATTAAACTATATGGACTTTGTGTAGGGATAGATCACATGCATGCGTACTATTCTCTTGGTACCATCTTTGCATTCTGACACAAAGTACTGGCAATAAGACAAGCCAAATTGACGTAATGGGAGATACAAAATGGAAGCAACGTGAATACATAAAAAATACGCACACATCTCAAAACCTGTGTGTGGTGGATACTAAACCGGTAGCTAAAAAGAGCTTTGCGTACATGACAGCCCCAGCATGTCCAGAGCGCCATTCATGCAGAAGCAACGCAGTGTGTCAAGTCAAAGCTTAAGCATCATGTCTTTTGATGCAGTGAATTTCCTTTTCTGTGGCCGGGAATGTAATAAAATTGCACTTGCTCTTGCGCGGTTTGGTTCAAGGTCGTCCGAGCCCCTCTCTATCTTGGCTGATTTGCTCCTGACTTTGTAAGAGCTGGTGTCCAGCGAGGTTGCTGGGCAGCAGGTTTAATTGGAGTGTCATATTCCCGTTCTAAAAAAGGTACTCCCTCCGTAAACTAATATAAGAGCGTTTAGAATACTATAGTAGTGATCTAAACGCTCTTATATTAGTTTACAGAGGGAGTATGCACAAAGCTCTCATATTTCTCTTGGTCACTAAGCAGACATAGGGGGCGAAATTCTAGACAGAAATGACACATCTGTGAAAGATGTTGGCAGCGACTTCTACCATCAGGTGTTCTATATAGAAAAAAGGAAAAAAGAAAACCCGATATGCAATTGATCGTTGTATTTGTAGGTGTCGTAGGACCAATAGCATCAGTTACTGAGATCCTACCCCAATTGGGGTAAATTAACAATAAATAAGACAATTTTATATCACAGGTTCAGGTTGGAAGTAAGTGCTACTAAATACACCAATTGGCATGCAACTTGATAATATACATTACACCACTGATATGAATAAATTAAATGGTTTTTGCAACCAACCTACTGTTATTTGTGTGTGCCTTGCGATTTTTGTTGAATTATAATCTGCCGCTTCTATCTGCCATGCTTTTGTTAGGCGATTTTTTTTATTAGTTGGTTATGCATGCATGCATTGGCGATGGGTATGACCACGTATATGACTGAGAGACATCTGTAGCACTAGCACATAGTTTCAGAGTATTATTCTTGATGAAATGGATACATACACCAAATTTTAATGAAAATTTGCCTGTCGTTCTCAAATGCAACAAAATGTCCTTGGATCAAATGAATGATTTTGAGAAGTTCAAAAAGAAAGAAGAAGAAGAAGAAGATAAAAACAAAATGAATCACCCATTTAATTTACTTTTTTTAGGAAGACCCATTTAATTTACTACTCCGAGGGGCAGATGGCCTCGAAGACCGGCAGCCTGGGCTGGCTCCTTCGGCGAGTACACATGATGCCCCTGTTGCATGAAAACGTCTAGATTGCGTGCGTGCGTGCGTGCGTGAGAGAGAGAGAGAGAGAGAGAGAGAGAGAGAGAGAGAGAGAGAGAGAGAGAGAGGGAGGGAGAGGGAGAGGTAGACACACACACACACAATGGCGGAGCTATGTTGGGGCCGGGGGCAGGGGGGCGCTGCCCCCCCTCCCCCCCAAGCCTTGGCTCAATTTCTGAAGAATTCTTTTTTGGAGACTTAGATTATAATTCTTTTTAACATTTGCCCCCCTCAAACCGATGATTTGCGTACAGAGTGAGAGAGAGAAGGGGTGACCCGCCTACCCGGTCGATCGGAGTGAGAGGAAACAAGAGAGAAAGAAAGTGTGTACCGAACAGAGTGGTGCAAGAGGTCGCCCAAGCCCGCCCTATATAGGGCCCCTGCTCATCCACTGCTCAAGTCACCTTGCAGCGCACCAAGTGACTAGTTTTTTCTTATATGGCACATTGTTTTCTTTGAATGTTGGTGATATTCTCCTCATCCAACGCCTAGGGGTTAGCGCTCGCTGGAGAAACTGGATTGCCGTGCTCCTGTCGTCGGCATCCTCAGAGTGCTCTCTTAATGAGGTGCCGGGCCGGAGAATTGTCCATCGACGAGGTCTACGACAGGGTGATCCTCTGTCACCGCTTTTGTTCATCTTAGCCATCGACCCGCCGCACCGCATTCTGGAGGCTGACGTGCTGAACGGTGCCCTCGCGCCACTACCGACGTCCTGCCTAAAAGTGAGGGCTAGCCTCTACGCCGACGATGCCATTCTGTTTGTAAATCCCGTCAAGGAGGAAGTTGACACCTTGCTGGACATCCTGCACCGCTTCGGGGCGGCCACAGCCCTCTAGATCAACCTAGCCAAATCGTCTGTGGCGTCGATCCGGTGCGACGGCATCGACCTAGATGAGGTGCTCCAAAGTGTTGGGGGTCAGCGGGTTGCTTTCCCGATAAAATACCTTGAACTGCCAATCACCCTAGCCAGGCTTCGGGTTGTCCACCTACAGTTCGTCTTAGATAGGATACGAGCACGTCTCGCGGGCTGGCGGGGGTGCCTGCTATCCGCGGCCGGGCGGCGAGTGCTGGTCTACTCACCGCGATGCCGAACTTCGCCCTAACTGTCCTCCGAGCAGCGATCAAGTTCCTCAAGGAAATTGGCGAGGCAAGACGCCACTTCTTCTGGGCAGGAGATTTGGAGCTCTCCGGCGACAACTGCAAGGTGAACCGGACGCAGGAAGCGAGCAGCACCCGACGGTTCCTCCTCTTCGAGTCAGAAGCCAAAGGAGGTCACGCCAGGATCCCTCAAAAGCCAGTGGAAGCAAGATATGGCAGAGTGCCAGAAGCGGTGCTGGCGGACCCTCTGGTCCAACAGGCCATCGCGGCCGTGAATGCTATAGGGCTGGATTCTGAGAAGGTTGGGGCCGCTGCCAAAACCCTGGCGACTGTGTGTGTTCCATCCATGGCAAATGGTCAGGCCGGGACTGGGATCGACAACGACAAATCCCCTCCAGGCCAATCTTCAGCGATCACTCCGGTGTGGACTGGGAATGGGAGAGAGCCTCAGGAACCAGAACTTCCCCTGGGCTCTGATCCAATCCTCCCTGTTGGTGAGTCTCCGGCTGCAGATGTGATGAACAAGGGGTCTGTAGAGGACGTGGCTGTTGGTGAGACAATCGGCACCGCAAACAAACAACTCCCCCTCCAGGGTTTGGCCCTGTCCCGCTTTTTGTTGGGGTCGGCAAGGGGGGCGAGGCCGCGCCCCAGGAACTGGAGACGCACCAGCTACTGCATGTGCCTGAGGAAGCAGTCAGTAAGGAGGAGGATACGAAGAGGACAGTGGAGGGAAACCAGGCCTTGGAGCCGTCCGTCGATGCAACACAGTTGAAGAACAAAGGGGGCGCGTCTCTGGCGAGCAAGATGGGCAAACTGGAAGGTAGCATCGCAGGGAAGGGGAGCGGGAACAAACGCAAGAAGGCGGGCCTCAAGGGCAGCGGCGGGACCTCGATCCTCCCTGGGTCGGTCCTTGGCAGTGGAAGCAAACTCAGCAGGAGACAGTGGAAGCAAACTCAGCAGGGAAGGACACTGAATCTGAACAAAACAAGAAAAAGAAAGGGAAGCAGGAACCTGAAGGTATGGGTGACAATGGTAGGGAAGGTGGTTAGGAAGCTACCGAGCCCGGGCTCTCGGTCAACTGGTGCGTGCGCCTGGAAGCACCCGCCAGGAGCCATGACGATCTTAATCTGGAACTATGAAAAATCCAGAGTGTTCTCGGTCAGGAGTGCCTATAGGCTGGCGGTATCCATCCAAAACCAAGCTAGCTCCCCAGCCTCCAGCTCCACAAATGAGGTTGATGATCGTAGCATCTGGGACATCATTTGGAAGGCAAAGGTTCCTCAAAGGTTAAGGTTTTTGGATGGAGAGTGGCTACTAGCACCTTGGCCACAAAAAAGAACAAATGGAAGCGCACCCTGGAAGTGAATGGCACATGTAATATATGCGGGAACGGAGAGGAAGATGAATTTCACGCTGTCATCTCGTGTACAAAGAGTAAGGCGCTGGGACATGAAATGAGAGCGGCCTGGGAATTACGTAGTGAGGAACAGTTCAGAAACACGGGCGCTGATTGGCTCCAGAATCTACTCAGCTCATGCAACCCAAAGACTAGAACAAAAATCTTACTGCTGCTGTGGCGATGTTGGTTTCTTCGGGATGATTGCATCCATAACACAGGGAAGGAGCTGATCAGCCGATCCGTTATTTTCTTAAAACAGTACGAGGAGGAGCTAACCCGCGGAGTCTCGGGAGAAGAGACCGATACAAAGGGCAAACAAACGGAATTGCAGTCTGGGCATGCACTGGCTGGCCGGAATCCTTTATTCCCTTTGCCCGCAGTGATGGACGGACAGGGGGAGAGAGCCACTGAGATACCTATGGCCAATCATTGGAGGCCCCCAGTGGCGGGAACTGTCAAACTAAACACGGACGCATCATTCATAGCTGACAGCGGCGACTCCCATTCGGGAGCAATCGCGCGGGACCATAGGGGTTTTGTCCTCTTCTCGCTGTCCAAACGATGCGTGCGATGCATGTCCGCTATGGAAGCTGAAGCGCAGGCCCTTCTGACGGGGCTGCGGCACCTGTCCGCTCTTTATAGGGGTCCAATGGTTGCGGAAACGGACTGCATGAACCTTGTGAATGAACTGAGGCCGGGAACTAGTAATTTATCTGCCTGCTACCCGGTACTCGTTGATATCAAGGAGGAGCTCGGAAAGTTTGCTGCCGCTCAGGTCCTATACGCCAGCAGGAATCAAAACAAAGTGGCTCATCTATTGGCGGGCCATGCTAGGAAAAAGGAGGAGATGTATTTGGCGGCGGGTGTTTCGGATGATCTGAACGCAGCGCTAGCTGCCGACCTCGTGTTGGCTGAAGAATAGCTTATTGTACTCTTTCCCTCAAAAAAAAAAGAAATTGGCAAATACGTCAAAACATGAAACGAATGGATGCGGCTGACGACTCCATGGCCTCACGAGCATTTTATCACCCACCCTACACAAGAGAGACACACTCCACAATCTCGCAACCTTCCCGATAAGTGTTTTTCGAGTGAAACTCCATATGAAATTTGAGCGAAACTCCTCGAACAGTGAAATACGTGCATGCGCAGGGAGGTTTACAAACTTACAACACATCATCAGCTCATTGATGCACTCGTCAAGTTGATGTATTTGCAAACTTCTACAACGTGTTGATTCGTTGTTTGAGTGCTATGCATGGAATATACGTTTCCTGTGATCATTTACTTCACCCGTGTCTGGTTTTGTAAGCTGCAATGTACTATGCTCATCAACAAGTTATGGAGTCAATTGCAAGAAACCACCACATTTGTGGCTAGGTTTGCAGAAAACCACCAACTCGTTAATCCGTTGCAAAAAACACCGCAAAATCACTTAAGTCGTTGCAAAAAGCACTGATCGGGTGATTTAGCCCGTTTGATCGCTTTCTGACAAGTGGGGCCTGGCTGTCAAGAGCTGACTTGGCAAAACATTGACAAACACACCCCCTAGATCTTTTAAAAAGTGCAATCAGCCCCCTCGGTGTGGACGACCTCAGCGCACTGGCCCTGCTGTCCGGTAGGCACGGCGGCGCCCTCGTCGGCGTCGGAAAAAGCAATCAGGCCCTTGGCCGCCTCACCCCACGCGCAGCAGGCCATCCCTGAGCTCGGGCTCGAGGTTGTCGCCCGGCGTCCAGGACGTCGCCTTGCCCATCTCCGGCACCGGGAGCCGCCGTCGGGAGGCTAGCTACGATGCACTCCGGCAAGGACCTGCTGCTAAGCGGAGTTGGAGAAGGAGACGGGGCGACGGGGCGAGGTGCTGGCGGCGGCCCGCGGCGGCTGGTGGTCTTGGCCGGCGGAGGCCCACGGCAGCTGGTGGTCTTGGCCGGTGGAGGCCCTGGTGGTCTTGACTGACAGAGGCCCCCGGCGGCAAGAACGCGAGCTGCTGCATGCGCTGCTCAGGGGCCCCGCCGCCGGCAACCACTGGTCCCGCCACCGGCAGACCTGCTCAGGACGCCGCCCGTCCTTTCCTCCCGAGACCTTCTCTCTCTCTCACTTCTACAGGTCGTGCCGCCGGAGCACGCTGCACAATCCGCCCCCAAATCCTCACTGCCTCGCCGCTCTTCAGCTGTCCGCCGCCGGATCGAGCTCCGCCGCTGCAGAAAACCGTCAGATCTGGCGGGCGTCATCGACCTCGAGCCGGCCCTGCATCCGCCTCGTCCGCCTGAGGGGCGCCTCGCAACCCACCTGTGCCAACCAGCCTCCGGCAGCGACGGGAGCCAGTGGGGGCGACGCGGCGACGGGAGCCGGTGGCGGCGCCGGAGCCGGTGGGAGCAAATGGAGCAACGCACGGGGATTGGGAGGAGGGGTTTGATTGCTTTTCATTTTTAGATACAGGGGTGTGTATGATATTTGGTTGCCAAGTCAGCACCTTACAACTCGGTCCTATCTGTCAGAAAGCGATCAAACGGGCTAAATCACCCGATCAGTGCTTTTTGCAACGACTTAAGTGATTTTGCGGTGTTTTTTGCAACGGATTAACGAGTTGGTGGTTTTCTGCAAACCTAGCCATAAATGTGGTGGTTTCTTGCAATTGACTCACAAGTTATGATGTTGTGGAACGTTTGAGACTTGATGTGCTCGTGTTGCTCATTTTCTAGCACCGGAGAGTACATGGTTGTTCTGAGCTAATTGCGGTTGGCTGGCTGGACGACGGGACGGTGACCACAGCGGGCAAAATTACTCCGCTCTATTGTGCGTTGTGCTGGAGCAGCTCACGGGGACAGGGCTGGGACCTGGGATCCCCGCGGGCAAAACCCCGGCTCGACAACGGATCAGGATCACATGGCAATACCCGGCCTCGTTTCACCCCGTTACCATCTTGAGTTCCTGACTTCTGCGCATGCACCATACAAAGTCCATATCCATATTGACAGCTTCTAGCTAGGAGTTTATTGTCCATAGCGACCAGCAGTGGGAAGTAAGAAAAGAACCGCTATGCTTAGAGCTCATAGACGTACAATACCATTATCAAGAGACTCCTTACATAGGAGGCATCAATTGGTCTTCCTGTTTCTTTTTTATGGATGAAAGTAAGAAAAGAACCGCTATGCTTAGAGCTCATAGACGTACAATACCATTATCAAGAGACGCCTTACACAGGAGGCATCAACTGGTCTTCCTGTTTCTTTTTTATGTACATATCAACAGAATTGTTCCGATAAAACACATTACAGGAAACAAACCCCAAGCTATATAGCTTAATATACGTATATAATAAAGATACTGACAATGGACAATATGAAAACACTTCAGAAGATCAAGGAATTGGCCCACACTCAACATTTTCATTAATAATTTTTTTTAGATACATTTTGTTGAGGGTTTGTTTTGAGATAAAAAATTTGAGACAATGTTTTGAATTTTTTTTGAGGAAGATGTTTTGAGATAAATGAGAAGGGAGAAAAGTAGTAGTCTTTTTTTTGAGAATCAGAAAAGTAGTAGTTAGGTTTCGTCAAGGCCCAAAATCAGTGAAAGCCCATCCACCCGACTCCTTTGTTTTCCCTTCTACATTTATTCCATTGATTTCTTCAATTTGTTTGCATATATGACATACCGGAGTTTCTCCAAAAAAAAGACATATCGGAGGAATTCCCTATTTATCGCTCTCTACATCGTACTGTCGTCGTCGATTCGCACAGGCAAGTCGACCTATCGAGCAATAGGGCCGACCCATGTATAGCAGTACACGCAGCATTCTAGTAAACCGTTTTCGGAACCTTCTAGATCGTCACCAGTTGGTATTTACCGGTTTTGGGAACCTTCTAGAAGGTTCCTGAACCGGGTTTTCCTTTTTCCAATTTATTTTTCTTCTTTGGTTTCCTTTTCTTTTTCATTTTTCAGTTTCAGTTTCTATTTTTTTCATGTTATTTTTCTTTTCCAAAATTTCTTCAGAAATTTCAAGAAATTCATGCTTTCCAAAAAAATCATGAAATTCAAAATAATGTTCCTTTTTAAAATTTTGTTCATTTTCAAAATTTTGGTCATGTTTTTTTTCTGTTTGGGAGTTTCAGAAAACATTATCATTTTCAAGAAATGCTCCCGTTTTAATTTGTTTTGCATATTTTAATTTTGTTCGTGAGCTTCAGAAATGTTTCCGTTTTTCGAGTGAAACTCCATATGAAATTTGAGCGAAACTCCTCGAACAGGGAAGTACGTGCATGCCCAGGAGGGCACTGGCGGAGCTTCGGCAAGGCCGATTGGGCCGTGGCCCGCCCAGGTATGGAGCAAAAAACAAATTATATACTACTGCAGCCCACAGCGCTGACGGACAGCATACAGAGAAGGCACACAGCAGACTCGTACGCATACGATTCACAGCGATGCAGGCTCAGGGTTCGACCGTGACAGCCACCTCATAGCGCAGTAGGAAGCACACATCAGCCGCCGGCCACCGGAGCACCGCACACATCAGTGTCCCACGGACGGACAGCCAACCGGCACACATCTATTCAGCCGACCCATGCGACCCAGGCACCCAACTAGCTAGCTTTTTCTCTCAATCCATCAGAATGATTCTAAAAAAAAAGCCAGCTTCTTCTCTGAATTCATCAAAATCACTACTGATGGAATCCCTGCAAGGTAAATCGATTTGAATGATTCTCAATTTTATTCCCCTAAATTCAACAGAGGCCATTGTTTGTTAAATCATCCCCTAAATCCCCTAAATTCGACCCCAATAAGCATAATTAATCCACTGAAGATCAGTTCTTTACACTTCACAAGTTCACAACAGATGTCACTTTTACAGTTTACAAGTTCACAACAAAAGTAGTGTTGTTGTTTACTGTCTAACAGTGCACTCAATTATAGTTTACTGCCAATTTGGTAGCGCTGTTTGGTATACTTTGGTAGCTTTAATATATACATGGTTCAGAATTTGAAAACATTTGCATTCTCTGGCCCGCCCAACTTTTCTTTTGTAGCTCCGCCACTGCAGGAGGGCTTACAAACTTAGAACACATCATCAGCTCATTGATGCACTCGTCAAGTTGATGTATTTGCAAACTTCTACAAAGTGTTGATTCGTGTTGTTTGAGTCCTATGCATGGAATATACGTTTCTGTGATCATTTACTTCATTCGTGTCTGATTTTTACGCTGCAATGTACTATGCTCATCAGCACGTTATGATGTTGTGGAATGTTACGCTCCCGCACGGTCAAGAAGATATTTAAGATGGACTCAAGTGGAGAAGTGATCTACATGAAATAGTTCCATATTGTCGATATGAACATCTTTAAAGTTTGGGCCATCGCCATCCGATCTCATCTCAAGGGCCGAAACTATGCTCAAAGTACTAAAATTTTGTGTTCAGAGTATTGTTTGGCCAATTAAGCCTCCAAGACGGCCTCATATGAGAAAAGCTTATACATGGATTGTTTTCGTCTCGTCGAAGCGATCGATTTCGATATAAAGATCGTCCCGTCGCTGATAGGCTTGGCCCGAAGTGGAGTGTAGCGAAGTCTGAAGTTAGCCCATGTGGGCCGCCCTCATCACAGATGCCTGGGGGTGCGGGCGAGGGGAGGGGGGCACGCCCCCCCCCCCTCCCCGTTGTACGGGTCAGTATTGACCTAGATCATGTGTGTTATATATATCCTTTGTAAGCCGCCGCACGAGGTAAGTTGATCTGTTATAAATCCTCGGTGTTTTCAACCTCCCCTGATATAGTGAAGATTTGTTGGCTGGCGTCTGTGGTTGGTTCCGGTCTCCTAGTTTACTTGCATGCGTGTTGCAATGGTGTATGCTACATATTCTAGTGACCCAACACTAATTATGTCTGACATAACTAAAATTAGATTTGTAACAAACTGAGCTGGCAGCGTGCGTTTCGATTGGGATACTGTTGTGTAATATTACGTTAGACCCATGTAATTCCAGTAAATTTTACAAGATAATAAAATGGTCATCAAGTTTAGTAGTAGTTTTCTTACAGTATCTCTGTAGCCTATGGAAAAAGAATTTAACCCCTTTTATGGAAATGGTCTTTGTGCATAAAAGAATAGAGCTGTGGAAATGGAAAAAGAATTTTGCATCAAACACCCTAAAGCTTTTGTTTTCTTACAAACAAGGCCAATTATTTTGCACCGAACACCCCAAAGCTTTTGTTTTCTTACAAATAAGGCCAAATTTTTGACAAGTTGGGGTAATTTTCGCGGGAAATTTCAGCAGCATAACAGGTGGGGAGGTTTTTATTCACACACGAGGGAAACACCGCATGCCATGACAACCACTCCTACATTTAATTATCCCACCACTGTCACTCCTTTACACCGTGATAGCGACATGATAAAAATTGCAGTATCGCATCCGCTCGTGTTATGAATTTTGGATTGACATCCAATAACGCCTTTAGCAAGCTTCGAAAGCCTCATCAGCATCCAATGTCCGTTGCCCTAGACAGACAACTTTATTGCTCCTCCTTATGATGCAACCGAAGACCTTTCTCTCCCCACGCTGACATAGCGCAGCACCCTCTTGTCTTGCCTTACAACCAAACTAGAATAGCAGGCTCTCCCTCTCGAGGTTCATTTACACATAAGTAGCCAAAATAACTATGGATTGTTAATGATACAAAGTCAAATTATAGATATTGTTCTTTTGTTATTCCACACAACATCTCAGTGGGGGTAAAAAACCACATCATTATCGGGAACCATATCGAGATTGAAGTTATATTTCCAAATTCTTTCAAGAGAAAAAGAACACTACATAGGGACATGATGATTGTACTCTACAGAGGGACAATTTCAGACAACTGGCAAATAAATGGAGGACATGACATTCCAGATTAACACAAACCCACGACATCCTAATAAATCATCAAAAGAAATCATGACAATCTTACTCTATAGAGGGACGTTTTCCATGCCTACACTTATACAAAGGCCTATGCAATTGCAGAAACTTGATGGAAATTTTTGTCATGGCAACTTGTACTACTTACACATGTATGTATAGAGCATGCTACTAGTAGTTGGTTTTGTAGTTTACACTTCACACATTAAATTACATCCAAGGAGATGATGATGATGATACCGGTCATTTAACTAATTAACTTTATAAAATGTAGACCAACAGAATAACACATTTGTGTAGTTCTGCTCATCAAATGCCTCATCCCCTTGTCGTTTCAGGTCAGACTTTCTTTTTCTTGTGTTAAGAACATCATCATTGTGAGAAAATTCAAAAGTCAGATGTGTGAAACAATAATATAGTAACTTATTGAGCATTTAAGACGAGTCAAAGGGCATGCCAAACATTTTTATTAAGCAGCTAGCTATCTTGGCATTATACCACACTGTCAAAGCAACAGAAGAAAGCTTATTAAGCAATACAGAAGATTAAAAATAGAAAAGATAGGAGAATGTACTGGTGTTTGTTAAAGGGGTGACACAAAATGTTGTAACAATCCCACCAAACAAATACACAATGACGTTGGTTGTCTAGAGTGCAGTTTGTTACCGTCAAGATAGGCCAAGGTAGTATCCTATATTTTGGTGTGTATCCGACCGCACAAAGAAACAAATGAAACAAGAAAGATTAACCAGTTTGTGTGGAAAGCAACTGGAAGTAGTCAAATAGATCACGCTACATTGACTACTCGCTGAACCGATTATGTGGAGTGATAAATCCTATCTTTTCCCACCTATCCTCAAGTCATTGTCAAGGCCAACTAGCACTACTGTGCTCTGTTGTTCACCCAACAATTCAAACACATTCATATAGACCCCTCTCTCCAAAGGATATACCTAAAATTTGAACTCCGAATGTAATTATTAGATACCGGTGTTCTTCCTGTTTTGTCTAGTCGCTGTTAAATTAAATTCTATACACCCGCACAGTCCAAGGACACCGACCAAGCCAAGTATCACCAAATGTAGGCGCTTCCAGAACCTATCTTTTTTCTAAGCTTGTATGTAGTGGATTAAACATTTTTATGGGCTTCCTGCTTGCTTAATTATTTCTTTTTCTGCTGCTAGTTGGTTTATGTGGGAATCCATTCCACCTTAGTTGGTTTAAACAAATACCTAATAACACGGGTGGTCTATAGTGCAGTTTGGTACAGTCAAGATTGGCTAACATAGTATCCTATTATTATTTTTGTGCGTATCTGACCGCCGAAAGAAAATAGATGACAAATGAGAAAACAGAGATTAACAAGCTTTGTGTTAGAAGGCAACTGGAAGTAGTCAAAAAAATCATGGTATGATAGAGGATACATATCTTAATTCAAAACTAACCCACTTAATTGATGACCTAATTGCTTTAGAACTCGAGCAATATTTTGCTTGAAACTGTACTTCACTTTCACCTTTGGTTCTGCTTAAGTTGTAAGACAAAAATTATACATATTACTGAAGAACTCACCTATAGTCGATCGATTTTGTTAAGGGCATGGACAGGACACGGCCAATCGGTGCTGGTGCGCACCGGGCCGACCGATCTGACCGGCGGCGGACCATCTCGAGGGGCCGTGCTAGCCGGGCACTCCATCATCAGAACCGCCTTTGGTTGATGGCTGCTAGGTGTGCTTGCTGTTGTAGATGATGCGAGGTGTTGGCGGCTTGAGGAGGAGAAAGGAGGAGCAAGAGCAATGCGTGGGGCGCGGCCATACATAAATAGAGAGAGAGGCGGCAGGGAACGAGCGGGGAGTGCGGGGTGGCGTTGGAAGGCAGAGGGATCAGCGTGAGGCGTGTGAGAGGAGAGGGCAGCCAATCGATCGAAGCGGGTTGGATCGCTGGTAGATGAGATGAAGCGGGAGGAGATTTGATGGGGCGAGAATTAAGGAGTGCGTTGGTTTTTTGAGAGTAAATTGCTCAAAGCCACCCCATTTGTGACGAGTACTCTAAAACTACCGTTTTTGCCGAAAATCACAAAAAACCACCAACTCTGTGGCAAGTGAGTAGCAGATTGCACTAAACGAGCTGTGAGTCGCGACTAATCGGAAAACTGGCAGCGCTGGCCCACCTGTCGGGTCTACGTGGCAAATCTACATGAACAATACGCTGACGTGGCCAAGGGTCCCACATGTCAGTCCCACACCTCTTTCTTCCTGCTTACAAATCTTTTCCCCTCACTCTCCCCCGTTGACTCCGGCCCTGCTCCGGCGGCGACGACCCCGACTACACCGCGCCCCCTCCGCCTATTCTCCCGCTCACGGCGGCGTTGCAGGCATGAGCGCGAGGGCAGCGTCGCGCAGGCGCGGACGAGAGGCGGCGCCGCTGCAGGCGCGGACGCGGGGCGGTGGCGCCGCGCCGGCGGCGCGGCAGATGCAGGTAGGGCGCCGGGGCGGCGGCGTTGCACCCGCAAGCGGGGTGGCGACGCGTAGGCGCGGGCGCGACGGTGGCGCTGCAGACGCAGGCGGGGCGGCGACGCGCAGGCACGGACGGGAGGCAGTGGCGCTGCAGGCGCGGACGCGGGCGGTGGCGCGCAGGCGTGAGCACTGGACGGCGGCGCGGCAAGCGCTGGCATGCCAGCAGGCGCGGGCGCGACGGCGGCGCTGCAGACGCAGGCGGCGACGCGCAGGCACGGACGGGAGGCAGTGGCGCTGCAGGCGCGGACGCGGGCGGTGGCGCGCAGCGTGAGCACTGGACGGCGGCGCGGCAAGCGCTGGCATGCCAGTAGGCGCGAGCGTTGGACGGCGGCGTGGCAAGCACTGGCATGCCAGCAGGCGCGGGAAGCGCAGCAAGCTGGGGCGCGGGGCGGGCTTGACCCTTGAGAAGCGGCACAGGAGGTCAAGCATTGGCATAGGAGCTCTAGCGGCAGCCATTTTTCCTGCAACAAGGGAAGGTGGATCTGCGCGCGGCACGGCGGCTCCTCCCTTTCCCCCGAAGACCGCCTCCAGTCAACGCGCTCGTGCGCTCATCTTGGACCTCGGTGCTGTGGCTGACAGGTGGGCCCCTGTCCACCTCAGCAGGTCAAACAATGACTAGGTTTAGTCTTCGCCACGTCAGCCAAGCCAGACCGGTCCCACCCGTCGGCTTTGCTGTTAGACGCAGCTCAATTTCGAATCAGTGCAATCTGTTACTCACTTGCCGCAGAGTTGATGGTTTTTTGTGATTTTCGGCAAAAAAAGGTAGTTTTGGAGTATCCTCGCCACAAATGTGATGGCTTTGAGAAATTTACTCGTTTTTGGAGTGCATGCTTTCGAGGAACAGATGAGAGGTTCGACGAGCAGGCGAGAGAATTAAGGAGGAGGAAGCGTGCGTACCTGTATCTGTTTGGAAGGAGGATTTGGCTAGAGTTTGTTTGTTGGACAATTGGACAGGCGTATCTTCAGGCTGGAAGGAGACTAGATCAGTCTGTTGGAGATATGTCAGCTAGACCCAACGTCCATCCATCCAGTTTGGTGGAATATTGTGACAGTTGGGTGGTTGGGTACGAGATGTCACAGGAGTATACAAACTTTCTTTCTTTCTTTGTTTCAGTACAGTGGAGTAGACTTTCTTTGTTTCAAAGTTTCATATTTGTCGGGGATATATCCCGCGGTATGACCCGGCCGGAAGTATGACCCGGCCGGACTTGGCATTTCACCGATGACCCGGCCGGACTTATGGGTCTGGCGGCTCATTGGTCAAACAGCTCATGGACCAGACGACTCACTGGAGACCCGGCGGGCGGATCAGACGGACGCCACGGTCCAAGGCCCAGCAGGCTGGCTTATACTCCGGTGGGCCGGCTTAAGATGAAAGGTGTGAGGATTATTTCTTTTACAAGGAAGTAAGACCCGGACTTGTATTCAACTTATAAAGAAAGATAGACTAGTCCTAATCCTACTAGGACTCCGCATGTAACCCGCCCCTCTAACTTATATAAGGAGGGGCAGGGCACCCCAAAGAGGGACAAGGAACAAGAAACAATCTCTAGGGCTAGACACCGAGAGCCGGTTCCCGGCGACTCTCTCATGAGCATAATGAGACCTAGCCACAAACAGCATGTAGGGCTATTACCGGATGATGTTTCCCGGGGCCCGAAGTTGTCTAAATACCTGTCTTATGTTGCGTCTCTCGATTCCGCTCAACCCCTCTCAAGCTACCACGTAGATGCGTTGGCCTCGCGACTAAGTCCTGCCACTAAGGACATCTGCCGTGACAATTCCACGACAGTTGGCGCCCACCGTGGGGCTAGACGCACGGTGGTGTTGAGTTCTTGGAGGGATCTCTCTCAGGGATCGAGGAGTTCGTAATTATCCGGATGAACAAGAACCGGTCTGAGAGGATCTGCATCAGCATCAAGTTCATTGGTCCAGGTTAAAGATCTATGAGATTTAAGGTTTAGGGAAAATTAGGGTTACGCCTGTGCGTCACCATAAGCCGCCGAGATCAACAGAAGTGTTTCCGCTGCCGTTAAACATCAGATGATTATTGCTCATGATGGATCGAGCCCCGAAGCGTTCCATTAAGCATCTTTTTTCCTGTTTCCAATCGAGCCAAGGACAAGTTACTTCAAGATTGAGCTGCAATTGCTACATCTCATCAAAACCAACTACGACCTGGAGATGTATTGGTTAAACCCCCACGACTTGGAGGAAGGCTCGGCCATAGCTTGCCAGTGCCTCCGTGCCGCCCTCGCATCATCCGCCGGTCCAGCGCTGCCGAACAGCCGCCTGGTGCAGCCCTTGCCTCTAAGCCGCCGTCGCCGTCTTCTGCTCCGAGTCGACTTCATGACCTCCGCCGAGCCGCAATCGGGGCCATCCCGCCTCGACTCATCCCGAGTCGCCCGCGCCCTCAATTTGAGTCTCCGCCGCAGTCTCAAGCTAACTTCGTGTTGTTTCTGCTCTGGGCCACCTCTGTATCACCGGCGCGCCGGGCCGCCATGGGCCTGCCTCAACCTGCCATGACCCGCCGCCCTTGCTGTGGCTGTTCGTGAGCCGTCGTTTCTAAAGCCGCTGACGCTCCCTGCCTTCGCGGCCTCGCCCTTGCACTGCTCAGACTCGCCATCGCGCCTCCGCCTCGCTGGCGAACTACCGGTCGCCTCCGTCGGACTCTATTAAGCCGCCACACCTCGAGTCGCCGGCCGGCTCTGCTCCATCTCGCATCAGAGCTGCTGCTCCCATCGCCCTGCTTGGTTTTTACCTCTGAGCCGCTGCGCTGTTACATGCTCTCCTGCTAGTTGCTATCTGAAGAAAGGGGACGTGGGGAGCAGGCCGTGATTCCTTTCCTCTGCAGCAATACTACGATTGGTTATCCCGCAAAGCAAGGAAGAAGCCATGGAAACTATCATGGTCGACTCAAAAAAAAGATGAATAGTTGAAGCAGTGAGGAACTCCATGCGGTTCTGCTCATGCTGATTACGTCAAGCATGCAAATTTTCCTTCGAACAAGTTTGCAAGGGCGTCTCTCATCAGTCAGACATCTCAGCGGACGTTTCCTGCGAATCATCTGTCGACCAAATACACCAGGTGATATCCATCTAGTCTATTTTAATAGCACATATTGTTTTTGTCAAAGGACAATCACTTTGGTCTGTATATTTCTATATGCAGGACAATTGGGCACTGCAAGAGGAATCGTTATGCCATAGACATGAGGCTTGCACCGGTTTAAACGGTGTGGCCAACTCTCGCGCCTGCACTAGCTACCACTGCTGTGGCTGACTCGTCAGTCCGCGCCCGCGCGCACTGGTCTCCAACACCGCGGTCGACTCCCTCGCCAATGGACGTGCGCACGCCACCGCTCCCGTGGTCCGGTCTACATCAACACGCTAGTGCCGCACCCGCTCTCATAAACCGCCTGACGGATACGCGTGCAAGTCGCCGCCCGCGTTGCTGGGTTTACATCAATACGTGGCCGACTCATCTGTCTACGTCTGCGATTGAATCGCCCGTCCGTGCCGGCTTACAACGCCGCGGCCGACTCATCTGTCTGCTCCCGGGGCCGACTCGGCCGTGATTGGTTTCAGCTTCACCGTGATGATCATCAACTCCGCGGTGGATAATTTCTAGCCTGACATATCAGGTGAAATCAATCCAGTATTTTTTTATATATTATATATTGTTTTCTTTAAAAAGAGCAATTACTCTGGCTTGCGAGGTTTTTGAAACAGGACAATTGTTCACTACATCAACACAACGTGGTTGACTCGCCCATCCGCGCGGCTTACCGCGCCGATGATCGATTCGCCCGTCCGGACCGGCTTACAACACCATGGCCGGCTCATCTGTCTGTGCCGCCTCTGATGCAACGGTCGTCTTTACCATCTGTCTCTCGCGGGTTGGTCTATATAAACACACTGGGCCGCACCTGCATGCATGAGCTGTTTATTGAATGTGAGCGAGTCACTGCTTGGGAAGCCCGGTTTTCTTCCAACAAATTGGAGGCGAATTATCATGTATTATCAGCCGCCGTCTGCACTGGATGGTTCAATGGGCAGGCGCACAAGTCGCCGCCACTACAGTTTGGTTAACTTCAAAACATCCAGTTGGAAGGAACCGTTGGTCGAGTTGCTGACACGGCTCATACGGGATCATTTATAACCCGTCGCAGTCACTTCAACCTTCTATGGATTCACATCGCGCTATCAACACCAATGATATACACCTTATGCTATGTTCAATATGGAGAATCTCAAAGCCAACTCCTCGAGTCGTCTTGAGACTCGGGGGCTACAATGATATGACTCGGCAGCATTGGTCGGTTTCAATGCATTCAAGAACTCCGGGTCATTGGAGGGGAAAATAACCCGGTCCCGGAGGCTACCGCCATATTGGTAAAAAGTTTAAAGGCCGTCAGAAAATTTCCGGCTTAAAAAGAAGGATTCCAGTTTAGATCTGGCTCAAGAGACTTGACATCTCCCACAAAGCACTGAAGCTCTTAAATATCAGGTTTAAAATCCGGTTCAAGGGAAATTTATCTGCCACAAAGTTTTGAAGCTCTCAAATCCGGTTCAAAATCCGGTTCAAGGTAAATTTGTTTATCACAAAACTTTGAAACTCTCAATATCCGGTTTAAGAATTTCCGGTTCAAAAAGAATTTATCTCTCGCAAAGTTCGAATTCTCAGGAAAAATTAAAGGGACCAAAGAGAGTCGGTTACAAAGCACAACTCAAACATAGGTACCCTGCTTTAATGGCCATTGGGAGCTGATCGTATTCGAATTTAGTTTAACCCTTTTGGTGTGACCCTGATCGTATTCGAATCAGAGTCGTTAAATATTCTCATGATCACTAGGGGGCTTCCTGTTCTAACATAGGTCGTATTCGAACCAAAGAGAACATAGCTGTCGGTACCCTTTTGATTGGCACACTGCCGAGCTCACTAGGGGGCTTCTTGATCATATTCGAATCATAGCTCAACCCCTTTTGGGAACCGATGTGGATCGTATTCGAATCAGCGTCGTTAAACAACTCTCAAGGTCATTTGGGGGCTTCCTGTTCAAACATAGGTCGTATTCGAACCAAAGAGAACATAGCTGTCGGTACCCTCTTGATCGGCAACGCCAAAGCCACTGGGGGCTATATGATCGTATTCGAATCTTAGCTTAACCCCTTTGGGACGGTTTTCTGATCGTATTCGAATCAGAAGCCTCAAATTTTTTGAAGTCTCTTTTTGCAAACAATTTTTGGATTTTATTTGAAACTCTTTTTCATACCTAAAGTGTATATGAGTGGTTGCTATTTAACCCGGCTTGATTTTTGATGATAAATCGCCAGCTTATGACAATCATCATCTATGTGGAAGCATTGGCTTCTAAGGATTGGGTTATCACCCTTACTGCACAGGTCACATAAACCGGCAGTGAAAATTCAATATCACAGGTATAATATTATTATTATAGTTATGTTTCAAAGTTATGATTCATAACAGGCTTATCTGTGACTCCTTGTTACACATCAATGGTTATATGTGAGATATTATGACCCGCCCTGCGGTAAACCGCCAAGGGATCTTGTGATCTACTTGTGTGCAGGATAAGACTACATTTGGATGGTTACCCGCCCTGGCTTTTTGACGTTAAGTCGCCAGGGCATATGTTGTTTAAATTCTGTGCAGAATTTACAGAGCTATGACTTACATAAATGATTAAATTCAAGCCCATCATCAAAGATTGAAATTGGTGTCTCAAATGGGTTATCAATTCTTGATTTTCTCAAAGGCTATAAGCCGCCGGGTTGTACAAATTCCGGCTTACAATGGAGGCGTATTAAATCTCCATCGGCCAAGAGCCGCCGGGTATTTAAACTCCGGATTGACTTATCAACAGATGAGGTATTCAAAGTCGCTTTGGCGCAATGACTATTATTTTATCAATGGATATGATTTATTCTACAATGGAAAGAATAGTCCCGAGTCGCTGCAGGCTTACGACCCGGCACTTGGGGGCTACATTATTTAAATTGAGATCACATCAAATATGCAAGTCCCATGTCACTGCCAGCAGGCACCATGGCACTTGGGGGCTAATGCAAAGTCATTTTTTGCTCATCTTATTGAAGACCCGACTCATCACATTATAATGAGCCGGCCCTTGGAGGCTATCAATTGCTCCTGTCAACAATTCAAGGTACACAAGTCTTAAAACCATTATATTGAAAGGTCCACTACTCAGTTGGTAAAGCACAAAGCTCTTAACCTTGTGGACGTGGGTCCAAAGCCCATAGTGGAGTTACATCATATGATGTTATTTTCAATGAAGCATGATCATATATATAAAGTCCCTGCTCATTATTGCATAATGACCCGGCCCTTGGGGGCTACACTGGTTGAAATTTTTTGAGCATCAGGCAATTACAAGTCCCAGGTTGCTGCAAGCATGACAACCCGACACTTGGGGGCTACATAATATGGAGTATTCAGTTTTTACTAGTGACTGGGATGAACAACATGGATTTCTTCAAAAGTGGCAGTATTTATATTGAAGCAAGTCTTAAGCCATCACTTTGTTCTGCTCAAGACTTGGGGGCTACAGGTATTATATTATTATCGAAGAAATATTTTCAAATTCTCTGTTTTGAGCAAACCAGATTGACCCGGCGTCACCAATCATTATGATCCTGTGTCTGCAACCCGGTGTCATCAACAATCATGAACCGGTGTCACCAACAATCATGACCCGGCGTCACCAACAATCATGACTCGGCGTCACCAATAATTATGACCCGGCGTCGGCAACAATTATGACCCGGTGTTATCAATATTTACAAATTAGATATTTTGGCAATGATAAACCGGCAGTTCTACAAGTCGGCTGGATATCAGTTGAATATTTCAAAGACCAGTATTTTTGTCAAGTCAGAGCATTGAAAGCCGAGTCAATTGGATTCTTTATTTACAACATTTCTTCTACAAGCAAATTGATTATGAAGCTGGTCTATTGACCCGGATTTCCTAGAAGGAGGAAATGACAAGGATTTAAGGATGATCAGGTGCCGGTTTACAAGAATTTTTAACCTGGAGTACAACTTGTCAAAGTTGTTCTTGTGTTTGTTTACAGGATCAGTTTAATATGGATAAATCCAAATTAAACTAGGGGCTAATGTCGGGGATATACCCCGCGGTATGACCCGGCCGGAAGTATGACCCGGCCGGACTTGGCATTTCACCGATGACCCGGCCGGACTCATTGGTCTGGCGGCTCATTGGTCAAACAGCTCATGGACCAGACGACTCACTGGAGACCCGGCGGGCGGATCAGACGGACGCCACGGCCCAAGGCCCAGCAGGCTGGCTTATACTCCGGTGGGCCGTCTTAAGATGAAAGGTGTGAGGATTATTTCTTTTACAAGGAAGCAAGACCCGGACTTGTATTCAACTTATAAAGAAAGATAGACTAGTCCTAATCCTACTAGGACTCCGCATGTAACCCGCCCCTCTAACTTATATAAGGAGGGGCAGGGCACCCCAAAGAGGGACAAGGAACAAGAAACAATCTCTAGGGCTAGACACCGAGAGCCGGTTCCCGGCGACTCTCTCATGAGCATAATGAGACCTAGCCACAAACAACATGTAGGGCTATTACCGGATGATGTTTCCCGGGGCCCGAAGCTGTCTAAATCCCTGTCTTATGTTGCGTCTCTCGATTCCGCTCAACCCCTCTCAAGCTACCACATAGATGCGTTGGCCTCGCGACTAAGTCCTGACACTAAGGACATCTGCCATGACAATTCCACGACAATATTCATAAGCTCATCGTTACATATGATGGACGCACACTACCAGGTTTCACTTGCGTTGTATGCTCGAGAAGAGGGAGAAACCCGATGGATGGATGGCTAGATGAATATGTTTCATTGGATTACATTTTCTCAAGCTTCGTTCTTTCATACGTCAAAACAAACAAACTTTGATACATACATATCTGGCTAGACAGATTTTACAATAGATTCTGCCAACAACTTCTCACTATATTTTGTGCTACTCAACAGCATCAGCTTGGCGCCCTCTAGTTACTACATTTGCACTGGTTGAATATATATATTACCAACCATCAGCATTTTGTGCAAACTAGATGAAAAGATTGGTTTCGTCCTGCAAGAGGAGCAAACCCCTCCCTCAGATCCACCCTCCGTCACACCATGCATCATTGTAGAGCACACATCATTGTAGAGCATAGTAGTATACATTTCTCAATTGTATATACAAGGGGACTAACCAACTTGGGCGAGCCGGTACATAACTCTTCATCAATTCCATTTCAATCTATATCAAGTTGACACATGTCCTCCAAAAAAATGTTGATAATAAATAAGCTGATATACACGGTAAACTCAATGAGGCACTGCAAATTGAACATAAGCAAGTCCCAGCCATTTTCTTGTTCAACGAGCGAGAATTATGTTATGTAACTGAGAAGAGATGTGTACAAATGTCACGTGTTCTTTAAACACTACACAGTCTAGAGTATCGGACACGAGCAACAAATGATCTTTAAACAATTACCAACCAAAATCTTTATCCTAATCCACTTCACACAATACACATTTAGTTTCGGGAGCATTAAAATCCGGTGGGGCTTCATCTTTCCAGCTCAGCCTTCATCTTGCCAACCACCCACGCGTATTTGATTGATTTCTTATTCATCTCAGCAGCTTCCTTCTCCAACCTCTTGTCAATACCTCCAAGCTTGTACATCAGATGGCCAGTGGTGGTCGACTTGCCAGAGTTGAGATGCCAAATGACCACAATCTTGATGTGAGTCTTCTTGCCAATGGCTGAAGCAAACTGCAAGATCAGATTAAAAATGTGTTAGAACACAGGATCGACATAACATAATGAACTCTTTGTCAAGATTAATATATCAAATGACCCTATGGATAGGAACTCCATGTGTTTAATCAGAGAGGGCACACTTAGTTATATCCAATGAACCGTGAACCAAAATCCTAGTTTACAAACATTATGTGCGGCAACTGATTTGCTAGCCACGACAGCCAGCAAATGCATATAGGAGCAATGCATAAGAAATATCATGTGGAAAACACCAAAATGGCAAGCGCCCGGCAAATCTATGGCTATTAATTAACATCAAGTAACTAACAAATCCAGATAGATTAATTTAGTTGTAAAAAGGATTCCAAAGTGACCAGATTTCCATATTATCAACATATAAATGAATACCACCGCATGACCTTAAAAAAGCTTGCCAACATGGCTAACCATTTATTGTGTATCTCAGCAACCGAAGTTCAAGACAGGAACTCGATGTAGTAAAGAAACTACTAAAATGGTTTTCTTAATAGAAAGCTTCGCAAAGGAGAGGAACCAGCAGCTTACCTATGTCGTAACCAACAAGGAACCGGATACCAGAATGGCAGGGCGTTAGGCGTTAGAGTGAGCACCCGAGCATGTAGAGCTTTGCTGGCCAAACTTGTGCCAGACAGCTGTGTGGTCCCGGAAGAAAACAATGCTACAAATGTGAGCAAAAACCAAAGTCACTGGTACTCAAGGCAGGGAAACTAACACTACAAAAAAACACACTTCCGTGATGATACGTGTTTGTCACAGTAGGTCACGTTTTCTGTCATGCATGTACATCCATGACGATTTTATGACAGAATCAAGATAGTCATACCTGTGCTGTCGTAGAAGTGTTCCATGACATTACCAAAATTATCATCCCGGAAGTGTCCACTTCCATGACGATAAATGACGCGTCATGAAAGTGCTTTCGTCAAGGGTGACCGACACATGGCATCCACCGTAATGGGTCGTCGTTAAGCTATCGAGTCCTGTTTTGGATCCGATAACCCGTTAACAGCCCGGACCAATGAGGATTTTCCACGTGTAAAATTCTCATTAGCCGGAGGAAACACTATCGGGGATCGTAGCAGAATTTTAAAATTTTCTACGCATCACCAAGATCCATCTATGGAGTCTACTAGCAACGAGAGGGAAGGAGTGCATCTACATACCCTTGTAGATCGCGAGCGGAAGCGTTCAAGTGAACGGGGTTGATGGAGTCGTACTCGTCGTGATCCAAATCACCGATGACCGAGTGCCGAACGGACGGCACCTCCGCGTTCAACACACGTACGGAGCAGCGACGTCTCCTCCTTCTTGATCCAGCAAGGGGAAAGGAGAGGTTGATGGAGATCCAGCAGCACGACGGCGTGGTGGTGGAAGTAGCGGGGATCCCGGCAGGGCTTCGCCAAGCGCAAGCGGGAGAGAGAGGTGTCACGGGAGGGAGAGGGAGGCGCCAGGGGCTAAGGTACAGCAGCCCTCCCTCCCCCCCTTTATATAGGCCCCTTGGGGGGGGGGGCCGGCCCTGGGATCCCATCTATGGGGGGGGGGGGCGGCCAAGGGGGGGGGGAATTTCCCCCCAAGTCAGGTGGGGCGCCCCCCACCCCCAGGGTTTCCAACCCTAGGTGCAGGGGGAGGCCCATGGGGGGCGCACCAGCCCACTAGGGGCTGGTTCCCCTCCCACTTCAGCCCATGGGGCCCTCCGGGATAGGTGGCCCCACCCGGTGGACCCCCGGGACCCTTTCGGTGGTCCCGGTACAATACCGATAACCCCCGAAACTTTCCCGATGGCCGAAACTGGACTTCCTATATATAATTCTTCACCTCCGGACCATTCCGGAACTCCTCGTGACGTCCGGGATCTCATCCGGGACTCCGAACAACTTTCGGGTTTCCGCATACTAATATCTCTACAGCCCTAGCGTCACCGAACCTTAAGTGTGTAGACCCTACGGGTTCGGGAGACATGCAGACATGACCGAGACGCCTCTCCGGTCAATAACCAACAGCGGGATCTGGATACCCATGTTGGCTCCCACATGTTCCACGATGATCTCATCGGATGAACCACGATGTCGAGGATTCAATCAATCCCCTATACAATTCCCTTTGTCAATCGGTACGTTACTTGCCCGAGATTCGATCGTCGGTATCCCAATACCTTGTTCAATCTCGTTACCGGCAAGTCTCTTTACTCGTACCGTAATGCATGATCCCGTGGCTAACTCCTTAGTCACATTGAGCTCATTATGATGATGCATTACCGAGTGGGCCCAGAGATACCTCTCCGTCACACGGAGTGACAAATCCCAGTCTCGATCCGTGTCAACCCAACAGACACTTTCAGAGATACCTGTAGTGTACCTTTATAGTCACCCAGTTACGTTGTGACGTTTGGTACACCCAAAGCACTCCTACGGCATCCGGGAGTTACACGATCTCATGGTCTAAGGAAATGATACTTGACATTGAAAAAGCTCTAGCAAACGAACTACACGATCTTTTGTGCTATGCTTATTATTGGGTCTTGTCCATCACATCATTCTCCTAATGATGTGATCCCGTTATCAATGACATCCAATGTCCATAGTCAAGAAACCATGACTATCTGTTGATCAACGAGCTAGTCAACTAGAGGCTTACTAGGGACACGTTATGGTCTATGTATTCACACATGCATTATGATTTCCGGATAATACAATTATAGCATGAACAATAGACAATTATCATGAACAAAGAAATATAATAATAACCATTTATTATTGCCTCTAGGGCATATTTCCAACAAACACGTGTTGGCTCACCGTTGGGACAGATGTCATCCACTCATTAGACAGGAGGCGCCTATGATAGGTCGACACGTGGCACGGTCCAACAGTGGCCCATTCGGTGAAAAAGGCCGGCCCAGTAAAAATTAGCAGGCCGGCCCATATAAGGCCTACTTGTGTCAGGTCCATTTAAGCCCATGGCCCATATGAGATGTGCCAATTCGGCCCGTCAATGGCCCGTTAAAGATTTGACACCATTGCAGCCCATCGTCAGTTCGAGCCCGTTAATAGCCCGCTATATATTTGGGCTCAATATCGGCCCGATGTGATTTTGGCCTGTTAACGACCCATTCAAGGGATGGGCCAATTTCAGGATGTACATCTTTCGGCCTTTTAGCGACCCATTTAAGTGTTGGGCCAATTTCTAGCCCGGTGTGTCTTTCAGCCTGTTGACGACCCATAAATGAGTTGGGCCATTTGTAGTCGGACCTTAGTTTTGGCCTTTTAGCGACCCATTTAAGTGTTGGGCCAATTCCCGGCCTGGTGTGTCTTTCAGCCTGTTGACGACCCATAAATGAGTTGGGCCATTTGTAGTCGGACCTGAGTTTTGGCCTTTTAACGGCCCATGCTCTTCATGGTCCAATACCAGCCCGGTTTCTCTTTCGGCCTGCTAAAGGCCCACCACACAGTTGGGCCATTTACAATACGACCTGACTTTCGGCATGTTAGCGGCCCATGCTCTTCATGGCCCACTACGAGCCCGCTGTCTCTTTCGGCCTGCTAAAGGCCCACAATATAGTTGGGCCATATGTAGCCCGACCTTAGTAACGGCCTGTTAACGGCCCGTGAAATCAAATGGGCCCACCTGTTCCTGCTTCGATGTCGGCCTGTTAACGACCCGGAAGGTAAGAGGGCCGACCATTAACTTTCGGCCTGGTAACGGCCCATTCACTTAATGGGCCCACTAAAGTTCGTACATGTCTTTAGGCCCAATTAGATAATTTGAGTCCATTACGACAAGCAATTATGCACAGGACCAAAACCGATCAAGCAAAGGTACGGCATACAGGGAAAAACGTTGCACATCTAGCATATATTACAGGAAATTACATCCACTGGGCAATCAAAGATTGATGCCAGTGCAAATAAATGAACAGAACCTAACGATCTACAACGTCACAATCTGCAACCTCAGCACGGATGACGCCCATAAGCATGTGGGCAAGTTCTTGCTGCTTTGCTACATTGTCTCTGAAAACATTGATCAGTTGTTGTTGCACACGAATGTGCAGCTCTAATTCCTCCACCAGTTCCATCATTGCTTCAGCCATTAATTGGTTCACAAACATACATTTTTTCCGTTGCATTCGAGATAGAGGAAACTGAACAGATTCAGATGACGATTTTGGCAGGCTTGTATTATTGATAGTGGAGAGTGTCTCGACCACTGCATCATCTACTACCCCTATAAAAGCACGAGAGGGCGGAGAACCAATTCATCCGATCCGTCCAATGCTATTATCTTACGCTCCAGAACGCTGCAATGTTTAACGCTAAACACAATTTGTTTACTAAATTACACCCTTTGCCACCGCCTGCCCTCCCTCGCCCGCCCTGATCCAGCCGTTCCACCAACCCCCACCTCCCCAGTGCACTCCCCACGCCACGCCGCCACGGGCGGCATCTCGCGCATCTCCTTCCGTGAGCCCACAGGTGACGCGATGCTGCCGCATACCCTTGCTTTTAGTAGTACCACCACCACCGCCCCGGCCCTTCGCCTCTGCCTCCCTATCTCGCCCCTGGCCGCAGCAGCCTCATCATCGTCCCCCTTCGCCGTCGGACGCATTTCCCTCCGCCGTTGCCGCCGCGCTTCCTTCAGCTGCTGCCGCTGCTCGTCCTCATCCTCAGGTACGGCCGCGCTCCAACCTCCTCCTTCCAACCCCCCTTCTTCTCCTCCGCTTCCCCCCGTTAATTAATCGAACCGAATCGCGTCTCCCACCGCACGAGTACGACCTGCACATGCACCTGCGGCTTCCTTCCTCCGCCCTTTCTCGACTCCCACTACCACTGGTAGTTTGCCAACGAGGTCTCGACGTCGCTGCTTTGCCCTGTCATTGATTGGCCGGTGCTCCGCCCCGACCCCCGCACTGCGCCCTGATGGCCCGTTCTTCTCCCAGTACGCTGCCCTGACGCCCACTGCCATGCCCCAACGAACCTGCGCCACTTCGACACTCCATTGTTGCGGCTCGAGGAAGCTGTGATAGCCCAACTCCTCTCAGTCGGTTGCGAGCGCCTCAACCTCGCAGTCATCCATGATGTCGACGACTCCCCTATTCGGCCTTAATCGTTCCTGGGCTGAGGCAGCCCCGCCCCTGCGACTTCACTGGACGAGGATGGACTGGCGAGCTGCATCCTATCAGGTCATCCTTCCTCTCCATTAAGTGCGTCTGGAGTTCTGGACACTTCCCAATAAACACCGCTGTGGTTAGTTTGTGACAATTATACAAGCTCAATTTCTGTTCACCACTTCGTATTCAATTTTTGTTCACCACATTGATTTTGGTATAACCGAGTTACGACAATCTTGCATTTTTCCGTTTGCTTTGCTAGCTTGGCATGGTTTAATGATTACATTATAGAACATATAAATTCATTGGAATTGGAAACCATACAACTTTTCTCTAGGAATCTATTTAAGAAAGGAGCAAGCACAAAATAGTTGATAGAAGATGAAACCATTTATCAGAATTCGATCACAACAGAAAGGAGCAAGCACATCCTACACGGTAACATGTCAAATAGTAAGAAATCATATTCACAATACCATGCAGTTATTAGCTCCATATAAGATTTGTTACAGGTCACAAAGTACCAAATTTAGTTAGTCACATAGTGAAAGATGTAGTGCTTCTATCACTTTGCTCAAGAATTCTTCCAGAACATCTGCCGGTAGTGCATGCTGTGGTCATCAGATCTGCTCTTTTTGGTAACTGTGACACCAGAATGGCCCATCATATGGTGTCCTTGTCACTACTTCGGTTCATTTGTTAGGGTAAAATCTATTTACTTCCAAACATCTTAATGCTTGTGAATTAGCATATAAATTGCTTGAAGTTATGAGTGTAGGGTCCAAAAGGAATGAGGTTTAACTGTGAAATACATGGGGTGTAAAGATACTAACTTAGATGATGGTTATATTTTTTTTAAAGTAGATATACTATTTGTCTTCTCGAGATGTGAACTACCGTGACTAAAAAACCTTTTCTTATTTTCTTTTTAGTTTCATCCCTTTCCATCTGAACAATAGGAGACTAATGGATAGCGAACAGGTCATGACAAATCTACTTTTCTTATGTTCTGGGTGACCTAAACGAAGTTCAGGAAACACCATCTTGTTCGGATTAGGTCATAGCACTCATAACAAATATAAGTGGTACTATTTATGGTCACCGTCAGATAACTCAGGAAGCAAGCACTTTTAAGTTGTCGTAGTTGGTAGTGACAAAAATAGTTCTGCATTTTTTTACATGATTTATTCTTGTAGTTACATCATCTTGTTGTTATAGCGTTGGTACCTTTTGGGTATATAGCACATCAACCCACAACCAGTATTTTTTTTCCCTCTGATTAGAAATAATCTTTCGAATTTCCTAAAAAATGTAAATATTTTGATATATTTAAATTTCCTGTATTTTTGTTGTTCCGTAGATTTCATTCGGTCATGTTTCTCAGTGTGAAGGGTGAACAACTGCATTTGGCTTGCTGAAACCATTGAGGCAGATGCTACGAAAACTCTAATAACCTTGCATAAGCAGCGTCACATCATGGATATGACAATTGAAGCAGCTGCAAACATGAGACAACATGAACTTAGCAGGGTAAGCTCGACCTCAATAGTTTCTTTGTTCTTACTGGTGTTTCAGCTCTTGGTTATTCTTCTCAGAGTTAGACGCTTCCACCAAACCTTGGAGGATTAATTCTTCCCAAGATCCTGGATGCCAAAGAAAACTATAGGCAACTAAAGGGACCAACAATTATTCTCACAAAAAAGGACCAACAATTACTTTAAGTGGTTTGCATTTTCATTGGGCTAGAACCAAGTTGACTTTCATTGTGTTCTTTTACTGACATTATTACCAAATGAAAAGATGATTCCTTGAAACGAAGGGCTAACCAGTCAGAATAGAGATAACTTAGGATTATCTTCAAGCCCTGGATGGAAGTTGAATACTCAGAAGAATTCTGATTCTACCAATGCCATGGTGAAGGTTCAAGTTTGTGTTAATGCTGGGATTCATCTACTACCACTATAAAAGCATGAAAGGGCGGAGAACCAAATCATCTCAACCATCGAAACATGTTGATCCGATGGTCCAAATCATCTCATAGCATCAAACGCACTTGACACTCTAATTACCCACCACTGCCATTGGTTATAACCACGATTAGCTTATACCTAAAAAGGTCGTGCCTACCCTCAGAAAAAAAAGGTCGTGCCTAGGCAGACCACCCGATACCCTTCCCACCATACGCCCGCCCACGATCCCCCGTTCCTCTCGCAAACCACCAGGTCGTTTCGTCCCCCACCCCCACCAGCCCCTTCCCCGCCACCACCATTCTCTTCCGCTTGCGTGCTTTTGCCCTGCCCGCACCTCCCACATGCTCTTCATGGCCGCCGCCTGGCCCGCCTCAGGAAACCAGCACCATCACGCGACCTGTTGTGGATCCGCTCGAGGGGGTAGACGAAGCAGGGCGGCGGTTCTTGCCGGCGCCAAGGAGGGCGAACAGGAGAGCGTCCCGGAGACCACCACGCCATCCGCGATAGGCGTTGTTGGAATGCCACTGGACGCCCGATCTGGGTGAGAGGAACCACCGCCTCGCTCCTTCGATGCCGGGTCGGGATAGCTGGCTTGGATCCACAGATGTTCCTCCTCCGGTTAGCCGTGCCAGAGCCCTCCTCCGCCGGTTAGCCGTGCCAGAGCCCTCCTCCTCCCTTCTCTCTCCCTCTCCTCACAAATCTCTCTTCCTCTCTCCGTTCCCGTGCTGCAGGAAACCATGGCCATGGACCAAGCTCCGCTAGACCTTCCCTCGCGACTGTTGGCCTTCCTCTAGACCAGATCGACGACGGCGACGCCCAGGTCTGCCCTGCCGCCATTCGTTTCCGCCTTGCCTAGCCGCACTGCGCATCCGGACCACCTCCCCAGACAGCGCGTCGTCCTGAAGGCGGCGCCGGTCTCGGCCGCGGCGTAGGAGGTGCCGTCGTCGCCGTCCATGTCGTCATCTGGCTGGGCCATCGAAGATCTCCCGCAGTTCTCCGTACGGACACCGATCGTCTATCACAAATCAATAAGGTGAACCTTTAAATCAAATCAATCTGGTGATTTTTTTGGTGTGTTCAATCAGCTTCATGGGAAGCAGTAACGTTGGAGGGATCCTCACGTTTCCATTTTTTGGTGCTAATCGGTCAGATCTCCGTTTGACATGGTAGCTTATGACCACACGTACCCCGCAGCGTCAAAGGAATACTTGGTTTTAGAGTTAATTTTTGTATGTCTGGCTCACCTAAATAGTGATTTGATTCACTGCTGGGTAATTGAATAGGAAAAAGAAAAGCGAGGTGCAACTCAAGCAAATAAACGGTAGAAGAATGAAGAAGTAAGCGAGGTGCAATAAGGTCTGCAAACCAATGTCATTGTTGCAAGATTACTTTTTTGAAAGTTGAAAAGAGAATGAGAGATAGCACTAAGTAAGTTGCTCTGGCTCTCACCAAGCTAGGTTATCGAGCAGGTTGCTAAGCTTTGCAATTCGGGGGCATATGACACTAATTATTCGGTGGGTTGGGCGCAGCATGGCACTCAGCAGCCCGTAGGAAAGAAATGGTTCTCTAAGTTGGGATGGTGTTGTGATTAATTGTTGGCTTGTTGCCATCAGATTTACTTACATGGTCAGCTTCTAGTGTTGAACTGTTATATGTAGCACCGCAGATGCATATATTATTATTCAGTGTATACTAAAGTGTTTACTTTGCAGAAGAAATGCATGGCGCAGATGGTGTTACTTGTTGTTCTAGGTGTGGTGATCTCAACATTTTTGCTTGGCGCTGCTATAAGGTATGTATGTGCCTGGATTGATAACGGACGTAGGCCATTCAATTTAATGTTCTGATGCTTAATTTGCCATAGCTTACTTTTCCATATGCCTGGAACTGGAAAACATCATTCTTGTTCAATGGACGCTTAGTGCAATCGGTCATGTTACTATCATTGCTCTTCTGAAAGACCTAGGCACAAGCAACAATTTCAGTACAATAATCAAAGGAGAATCCTTAATGAACGACGGGTATGCTACTTTGACTCCCAAATTTTTCATCTTTTGATTTTTTAGAATGCGTGTTTTCCCCCTGTATGCATGCCCATTCCTGTGTTTTATTGGGAGCAGTTCCATTCATGAGAATCAAAATGGAATGATTGACTCAGTATACAGATGACAAGTCTATTTGGGCTTTAGAATGTATGCTTCATACTAAAATGTAAAAGTATACATTATATTGGTACAGTTGTATGTGAAATTTAACACAAGTGTATTCACTTCATTTTAAAAAAAATCACACCATGTAGGAAAAAAAGGCCAGAGGGGTTTGGGGATGGGGCAGGGTGGGATGTGTGTGGATGAACCTACTTTGCATATTCTTAAGAAGAAGCAATGGGCAACTCATTTTAATTTCATCCGGGAAAAAGTAACCGACAATGATAATTCTGCCCACGACTGAACTTTGAAACATAGCCAACGCACCCACCACTGGGTTATTGCATAGTTACCAAATTGCGCCATGTACAATTATAAGATTATTTTGGACTGTATTCTTACTAAAATAACCTTGCATTCTACTGGGCTGCTATTGAGTCATTTTATTGAATGGTGCTCAAAAAAACTTTTGATGCAGGGCCCATAATAAAGTTTTTGTCAGAAGTTTCACTTGGAGCGTATGTGAATATTTTGTAGGTCCAAACTAGATGATACAAAACCATGCTACCAATGCTAATCTCTATCTTCTTTGACCAGCGTTGCTCTGGGCCTTGCATTTGGAATTGCATCTCTACTATGGATGGGCTATATTTTTGATGATGCAATCATACAGATTTCACTTACCCTCGCAGTCAGATATATTGCTTTCTTTGCTGTAAGATAATCAGGTAACAGACATATCGAGGCTCTTATATTTCTATTTTTATCTCTAGAAGGACATGATTTGCTCAGTGTTTCGAAATGGTTTGTATCTCCAATAATAGAATGGTTGTCAAGCAACCCTTTTTGCAACACTGGGATGCTGTTTTAATGGCTTGTGATGGCAATCCAGGGTCATTTCTGGATGCATTCATGTGTGCCGATGAGGTATCTATGTACTCATGTAATATTAAATTTTTTATGTTGTTATTTTCTTACCCTAGCAGTATGACTATGTATAAGGTACTCTGAGACTGCTAGAAAAGTATCTTTGCTTTTAACTATTTCCCCATGAAAGTACGTACTATTTATCTTTGATATTGTGTGTTGATCATTGAACAACTTAATAACTTTTAAGTAATGACTCTGGATAAAGATGACGAAGCAGAGAACATAATCGTGGTGAAGGCATCTCAACGGAGATGGGACAGTGTTAATCTTCAACTAGTATTACATATTAGTGATCTTGAATGCATGTTTTTCATAGTTTACTTATGTGTGCATGATAGGGAGTAGATGCTTCTCAGAAAATAATATTGATTGTCTCATCATTTCATTTACTCATTATATATTTTTTGTATTGGTCAAGACGTGCATTGCACGTGCAAGTTTACTAGTAACATAAATTAGGGGGGAACCGAACAAATTAATCATGAGTTATTGCCATATTACCTGGCCTAGATTTATTGGAAAGAAACAATAGGGTTGCCTTGCTGTTTTCAGAGTTTGTCTTCTTATCTTCAGCAGCCTGCACCAAATTAACACACTAGCATTGCTATCATTGGCCAGGTTAGATAATAGGAAAGCAACATTGACACAACAAACATTTGGGCAACCAGACCACACCAACCTACACCAAATTAACACAATATGGCACATCTATCATCAGCCAGGTAAGGTAATACGAAAGCAACATTGACACAATGAATGAATGGGCAACCAGAGCAGCACTACAATTCAGTAATGTGCATGATATGATATAGTACACTCATGCAGCTCAGTATGCAAAACTACTAGACAGTTTTCCTTACAAAAATCAACATTGTCGCCTTTAACATTTTGCTACAACTGAATTTAGATCAGATAAAGGTTGGATTCACACCGATTAACAAAATACATGCTGATGTAAAAATATAGTGATATACAGCAGGTACTTACATCAGCATTGGAGCACAGAGAATTCCCGCAAGATACTTTCCTCGAATACGATCCCAATGGAGGGAATCTTCTATCGTTTAACCTTATTTTCTAAAAGAGAGATGGGGTAAGAAACATGTAGAAAATATGATCAGAATGCTATAAAATTTCATGATGCGAGGATACGCACACGCTTCTTAGAATGAAGTTGACATATTTTTGTTGGACTGGAGCGGACTAGTTCTTTGGCTACTGGAATCTGCTTATTATCAGTGGGAGTTGGGTTTCTCTGTGCTGAAGCAGTATCTATGAAAACTAGAGTTGGTTTATTATCTCCTGGCGTTTGGATCTTTTGCAAAGACCTGGTTTGTAACCCTTCAGATTCTAACATAGCCGTCTTCCCCTTGCATGCCTTATATAGAAGAATGGTGCTTCAATTATAAAACATGCTACAGCAAAGATGGAATAGGTACTGAAGAATAGAAAGGCATGACATATTGACATGTATTCCTTCCATCCAGAAATAAATGGATGTGTCTAGGCGTATTTCAGTTCTAGATACATCCAGTTTTATCCATTTCTACGACATGTAATCCGTTCGGAGGGAGTATGATGTAAGAGCTAGGGATATGATAGGACAACAGTGTAAAAAACACTACTTGAATGTAAAACTGTATGCTAGCGGAATACATTACAGAAAAACACTAAGGCAACATAAGCGTGTATGACTGGGAAACTAAGATGGCATTGCAAGAGACCACTAGAACATCACTTCAATGTAAAAAAAAGAACATGGTATGGTAGATAGATGAAGTACATACTGATGAATAACAATGCATAAGATATTGAGAAGCATGATGTCTAAACTAAGCAGATGGCATTGCGATAGAGTAGAATGGCAGTACTTGAATTTGAAAACATGTTATCATTAATGGAATAGGTACTGAAAAACAGGAAGGCATGCCATATTTACATGCATGATCAGCAGACGAAGCACAAGGCATTGCAACAGAGTAGATGCACTCCAGGACATTATATTCATCATCTTTCTGCAAGTCTTGTGAAGAACTGCCTTTACATGTTCCATCATATTGGGTATCATTGACGTCAAGTTTGTTGGCCGTTACATTGCTCCGTGAAGTTCTTGTGGATAAATAAGTGTGCAATTATATATGACATGCATGGAAGACAACTAGTAGTTAGATTTATGTAATGAGTGCCTGTAGAAGATGACATAAATAGTAGGACTGGGGTTAACTAGCAGCAACAGGTCTCAAAAACTAAAGGGAGAACACAGATGAAAGCTACAGAATATGTATGGTTTGTACTCGAGATTAACTAGATGGCACACAAAAGTATTAAGGAACAACATAGGTTATACTAGAAGTGGTATAATACTATAATCACCATCCTGTGGGATAGCATTGGCTGATGGATGATAACTATGGAACAACGTTACCTAAACAACAAGTCTCTTAGCTGAACTATGGAACAACGTTAACTCTTGAACAAGACCCGTAAGAGATCAGCATGATATACAGTGAAATGTGATAATCTATTTTCAATGCTTAGATGAATAACGAAGCCATAAATGTTGTACACAAGTAAGATGAGGGTACAACCTATCTGGCCGCCATCCATAGGAGTGAGCATCATGTGCTGACTTGTCGATGGCCCTGCAGTTGTTGTGGCTGTCAATATCGGGCACACGCATTCGATGTAGGGAACTGTTGAGTGGGGACTATAGCTCCCTTCTGGTGCATGCTTCCCTTGTTGGAGCAGCTGCGGTGAGTCGGAAGACGGTGTGGCTGAAGATGCAAAAAACACATAATGTTAAGAACGACACATCTCTCTGATCTGAAGAAATACCCTAAGAGATCAACAACAAGGTACGAGAGTGGTCACACGTCTGTTGACTGAAGACTAAATTGGGGTCACATAATTTTATTTTATTTTGGTACTGTCCGATCTACTCCGGACGGCTTGATGGTCGTCTTGTGCCTCCCGGTTGACACTGTTCGGAATCTTCCCCGAAGAGCCAGCGACCACCGGTAGAGCAGCCTGCCGCTGTCCGTGGCCCCGACCAAAACCCCGCTCCCCGCCCCACCGCACTGCCGTGGTTGCGCCGCCCCCCGGGCCAATCCACAAAGACTCGCCGTCATCTAGATCCGGCGGCGGCAGTACCTTCAACCCACGCAACTCTAAGATAGCCATCTAAGCGCCGCTTCCGCGGCGAACTTACGCCCCCGCACCCTTACGTTAGACACCAGCCAACCGGCAGCCTAGGAGCTCCGCCGGCTCGAGGGGTGCTGCTTCCCATTGGAATCGATTGGCCCAGAAAAAAAATTTAGACAACTGACGCCTAAATAAAGTGATTTGAGATGAGGGTGCGACCTATCTGGCGGCCCGGTGAAGTAGGTAGCTCCAGCTGCCTAGTCGGTGAGGCCGGCGCGGTTGCGGTGGCTACTGGCGGCAAGGAAGTAGAGATGTCGCGATGGTCGACGGCTACGGGGAAGCAGCGCCGGGGCTCTGGCGGGTCCAAAGTTGGAGCCGCTCCGGCACCGTGAACAACGGCGGGGGTGAATCGGCTCCGGTACGGTTCACGCGGCTGTCGTCGAGGCAGCTCCGGCAGCACGGAGTAAGAGACACATGGCCCAGTGCACGACGGCAAATGGACAGCATCTTCGGGATTAGAGAGGAGGGCGGCTGTGAATTTGGTGCGGTGGGGGTGCCATGGAGGAGGGGCTGAGGTTTCACAGCTCGGGAGAAGGGAGGTTCCGGGGAGAAGGTGATTTGGAACCCACGAGGTATGAATGGGGAATTGGGAGGGGGAACCACGTCTTACGGACGCATTTGTCTGAAATGTGGGGGGAGTTACAGTTCTACCCCTGCCTTTAGAATTCTCGGCTTGGGTCTGTGTACTGAGGGTCGGGGATAGTAGAGTAACTTTGCTTCTCCCAAATAGTGGGCGCGAGCGATTTTGGGCGTGTTTTGAAATATACTGGGCGCGAGCAATTTCGGGCGAGGAGGGCGTGTTTTGAAATATAGTGGGCGCGAGCGATTTCGGGCGAGGAGGGCGTGTTTTTAAATATAGTGGGCGCGAGCGATTTCGGGCGAGGAGGGCGTGATTTGAAATATAGTGGGCGCGAGCGATTTCGGGTGAGGAGAGCATGTTTTGAAATAGTGGGCGTGAGCTATTTCGGGCGAGGAGAGGGTGTTTTGCCGACCATGGTTTATGAATTATTCTGCACATGTCATTTCGGCCGAGGAGAAGGCACGCTTGGATGAAGTTACGAACCTACCCTCGATGTACAATGGGCCAATTGATGCGTGTCCCACAAAGGCCGGTAATTTCGCGTCTCCCATTTATTTGCTCGGGCGAATTCCACCGAGCAGAGGGTGTTTAACGGTTTGTTACCTTACCAAGTCGATTTGAATCGAATTTTGAAATATTTGATGGAGAGATGATGCTCGGGAGTAATGTGTTTTTACATGCTCGTTGCTAGCGATTTACTATATGAAAAATAGTTGACCCACTCAAAAACGGGGATCAAACCCAAAATGAAATATCTCGATTCAATGAAATAGCTCTTTCACCAGATCAAAATAGTGAACTAAATCCAAAATTAAACACCTCAATCGAGTAGCATGTTGTACACTATTATAGTACTCCATGAACATGTTGAGAGTCAAATTAATGAACTTGTTTGATATACGCATATCTTCGTTCATGTGTGGATTGCAGACAACATCTTCTTCAATTTAAATATTTGAATGCAAGTTTATATCAGTCTTTGATGCATAAGACGCGACCTCCCCCTTTCTCGGCCTCCTGCTCTCTCTCTCTCTCTCGCCAACAATCTTCAATTCTGTCGCACACATCCAACACACAAACCTTGTTGGTCCCTCTCCCTCTCTCTCCGTCTCTCTCTCTGTGTGTGTGTGTGGGGGGGGGGGTCTTTCTAGTTCGCATGCATATATACTCCATCTATAGGTCTCTCTCGCACACTATGTATGATTCTCTAGTCCAAGCTA